>NC_053026.1:371736418-371934868 GCF_003073215.2 Triticum urartu | reverse complement strand
TGAATGGAACTGGCACACTTCACACTTGGTTACTTGCGCAGTTGCATCCTAGAGGGCGGTGGGCCAGAAGAAACCTTGCCGGAACGCTTTGCCGACAAGAGCCCTTGACCCTATGTGGGAGCCACACATGCCTTCATGTATCTCTTCCAATAGCCTCAGTCCATCCTCTTGAGGAATGCACTTCAATTTCACACTGTCGGTGTCAAAACCGGCGGATCTCGGGTAGGGGGTCCCAAACTGTGCATCTAAGGCGGAGGGTAATAGGAGGCAGGGGACACAATGTTGTACCCAGGTTCGGGCCCTCTTGATGGAGGTAAAACTCTACGTCCTGCTTGATTAATATTGATGATATGGGTAGTACAAGAGTAGATATACCACGAGATCAGAGAGGCTAAACCCTAGAAGCTAGCCTATGGTATGATTGTCTGTTGTCCTACGGACTAAAACCCTCCGGTTTATATAGACACCGGAGAGATTAGGGTTACACAAGGTCGGTTACAAAGGAGGAGATACACATATCCGTATTACCTAGCTTGCCTTCCACGCCAAGTAGAGTCCCATCCAAACACGAGACGAAGTCTTCAATCTTGTATCTCTATAGTCCAATAGTCTGGCTAAAGGATATAGTTCGGCTGTCCGGAGACCCCCTAATCCAGGACTCCCTCAGTAGCCCCTGAACCAGGCTTTCAATGACGATGAGTCCGGTGCGCAGTGTTGTCTTCGGCATTGCAAGGCGGGTTCCTCCTCCGAATACACCACGGAAGAATTTGAATACAAGGATAGTGTCCGACCCTGCAAAATAAGTTCCACATACCACCGTAGAGAGAATAGTATTTCCACAAATCTAATTTGCTGACTTGTTTTGGCAACACGACACTATGTCACGGCCCGGTGATTATTCGTACTGTTTCCTTTAACTAGCCCCGCACATAACGCGAGGCAGTTTTTTGGCACGTCTTGTCAAAGCAGAGATCGTGTCCCCTTATCACGGGATTCTCATCAATACGGGTGTGGGTAACCCAACCGCGCCATCGATTGCGACGCTTTTGGGACAAGCGAGTTTTACCAGGCTAGTGGGGACGCATAGTTTCGTCCGCCCATATAAAGGGATAAGGATTTACCTTTTCATCCACGCCTTCTTCCTCCTTTGCTCATCCACCTTCGCAGACTCGAGCCCCAGCGCCCAAGTTCGCATTCCCCACCTCAACCTTCTCCAACCATGTCCGGAGCAGGAGGCAGGTGCATGTTCTCCTCCGTCACGGAGGGACACATCAAGAAGCTGAGGAGAGCCGGATACTTGCCCGACGACATCGCGCACCGGCTCCCAGAGGAGGGGCAGCTCATCCCCACTCCCAGGCCCCATGAGAGGGTGGTGTTCCTTTCCCATTTCCTCCGCGGACTGGGATTTCCTCTCCACCCATTTGTCCTGGGGCTCATGTTCTACTATGGCCTGGATTTCCATGATCTGGCCCCGAACTTCATCCTCAACATCTTGGCGTTTATCGTCGTGTGCGAGGCCTTCCTCCGCATCAAGCCCCACTTCGGCTTATGGCTGAAGACTTTCAATGTCAAGCCGAAGGTAGTGAGCGGCCGCCAGGCGGAGTGCGGAGGCGCCATGGTGGGCAAGATGCCCAACGTCACATGGCTCGAGGGCTCCTTCGTGGAGACAATAAAGGGGTGGCAGTCGGGGTGGTTCTATATCACCGAGCCGCGTGACCCTACATGGTAGCGGCCCCCGAATTCCGATCTGGCTTCCCCACACGGCTCACCTCCTGGCAAGAGAAGGGCCTGTCCTGGGGTAGTTCGGGAGAGCTGACCGGACTCCAAACATGTATTCAAAACATGGTCAACAAGAAGCTCAAACTCGTCAACGTAGTCCACGTCATGCTTATCCGCCGGATCCTCCCGTGCCAACAACGGGCCATCAACTTGTGGGAGTTTGACCCGGCGCAGCACCGAACTCTAAACAGGCTCTTCGACACAACTCACGAAGATGCCTGGAGGGTGCTATTCAAGAGCGCCGAGGTCCCCCCTCCCACTACTGAAGATCGCGGATTCAGCGCGAAGCGCCAAGCTAGTGCGGTAAGCTTCTTTACCTCTTACAGGATACTTGTTTTTCATAGCTTGACTCCATGCGGGATCTAAACTCCCGTACCTTTGACAGGACTTGCAGGAGACGGCCGGACAGATCGAATGTACGACTCCTTTGCCCGAAGGCCCAGCAAACACTCTTCTGACGAAGATGCTGACCCCGGCTCCTTATACGGTGCCGGAGAAGACCAAGAAGGCCAAGGGAACCCGAAAGAGTTCCCGGTGCCAGGTGTCATTGGACTCACCGTCCGAGGACTCCACGGCACAATCTGACCCCGAAGACGAGGAGGCAGAAGAAGATGCTCCCCCTCCAGACGGGGGAGACAAGAAAAGGAAGGCCGCCCCAACTGGGGAGGCCGAAGGGTCCAAGAAGGGAAGGACTCGCCTTCCGGACAGCTCTACCACCGTCGCCGATGGCGAAGACGAGTGGCTGCCCAGGGTCAAGCCCCTGGGGAAGTCGTAAGTATTCAGATACCAGAGTCACTCATAACACCCCTTTTTCGCACTACTTTACCTAACGCCGAATGTGATAATGCAGGCCGCCCTGAGCCCGTATCGATGTATCATCGGACGGCTCCCTGGGCTCGTTGGATATGGATAGTGATCCAGTTCCGACTGCCACCTCCCCCCATCCTGCGAACGATGCTGAGGTGCTGTCTCAAGAGGCACCGGGTCGAGGGGAGACAGTCCCGGAGGCACCTCAAGGCGGCCTCCCGGACTCCGGGAGCAGAGGGGACTATGCCCCTGAGGGCTCCGAGTTCAGCCCTCAGCCGAACACCGCGCCGGAACCTCAAGTGGTTCCGGACTCGGGCAGGCGGCCTCCTTCTAAGAGGGGTGAGACGCCTGCACCGGTGACCTCTATCCATCCAGAGGCGCCGGACAATCTGCTGGAAGCGCTTCGCAGTGCTTCCATCGACGAGGAGCACCGCACTATTATGAGTGCGGTGATCCAGAAGGTTCAGTCCGCTAAGAGCGGATTGACTGAAGCATGTGCCAGCCTTCTAACAGGCTTTGAGGTAAGTGTTTAACGTATAAGAAAAATATTACCGCATAGACAGTAGCCCCTGATGCTCTGTTCGGTGTTCACAACGAAAAGCCGAGTAGAGGATCAAACAATATCACAGGGGTCTAATATGAGTATGTCAATATGCATATGCAGGCTTCGCTGCTGGCGTCCGCCGCACTGACTGCGGAGGTCGCCGTCAAGGAGAGCTCGGCCTTACCAAGAGGCAGCTCGAGGAGAACTAAGGTAAGTAGTACCTAGTCTGTGGATATGTATGAAAAGAATGCGATTGCAAAATGACAGGATCATCATGAATTTGCCAGGGGCCGCGACCGAAGTGGCGACCCTAAAGCAAGCGCTGTCCGAGGCCGAAGATAAGGCGGCCAAGGAGCACACCGAGCGAGAAAAGCAAGAGGCTCGGGTGGGCGAGGTGAAGCAAGAGCTCCAGGCTCTCGTGACGAAGCACGAGGCGTTGGAGCTTGACTCGAAGACGCGAGAGTCTGAGCTTGCCGCGGCCCTTGAGAGCGCAAAAAGTGCCAAGGCCGAATCCCAAAAGGCCCTCCAGGAGATTGACGCAATGAAGAAGATAGCGGCGGGTAAGGCATTCTATATGCAAAGCAAGCATGCAAAAGTAAATTACCGATTACTTACCCGAATTCGGAGCTCTCCAGGAGCATTCGCAGATTTGCCCTGTAGCGTGTCCGATGCCGTGAAGTTTTACTGGGCCGAGGATGGAAGCTCGACGGAGAAGTTGTTCTGGGCCCAGTATACTGGGACCGAACACCCAGTGTCTGTGAGCGACTAGCTGAAGCAGCTGGTCGAACTAAAAAGGCGGTCGAACAGGCCATGAAGGGCTTTATAGTCTGGCTGTGGCCTGGCGACGCCCTTCCGAACAGCTACTTCGGCCTGGTGAGGCGGCTTGTGGATGCCTGCCCACGGCTGGAGGTCGTCAAGCGGTCCGTCTGCATCGAAGGTGCACGCCGAGCTTTCGCCCGTTTGAAGGTGCAATGGGCCAAGCTAGACGCCGTGAAGCTGATCAAGGAAGGACCGCTGCAGGGCAAGGAGCATCGCACCCCCAAAATTTATTACGAGGGTGTCCTGAAGGGTGGCCGTCTTGTAGCGAACGAGTGTTCCAAGGATGGAATATTTGAATGAACTTGCTCGTGTGATCCTGTACGATGGAAATTTGTTTTATATGCGCTATGCAACGCTTGTTTGAATTTAAAATATTACCTTTTGTTTGGCTGTTTATCCAATCTGAGAGATGGCTAGTCCTCGACTTCTGCCCCCATGCCACGAGTGCTGGGGTGTTCGGGATAAACCTAAGCACTCTTGTTCCCATTTTTGGGTCCTTCGAGGGAGGCGCTCAGCACAACGGACAAGGAAACCAGACTAATAATGCTTTATCACTCTCACTTAGCCATAGAATTCTATAATTTTAAATTTCGACGAAGCCCCTGGTATTCGGAAGGCCGAATTCGGGGCGCGATACACGCCTTTAAGCCGGACAGGGCCAGCCCCTCACTCTAAGCGGCATAAGTCTTTAGGGACTCGAAACCTCGCCGAACAGTGACCAGTCTCTTGCCTTATCATGACAGTCAGTTTTAGCTTTCTCTACTGAGGTGCTTAACCCAGCAGAACCGGGGCACAATCGCAGTAGTTCTCCTAGCGCTACCTTAGCCGATAGAGCGGAACGTAAAGTACCAAAACATAGGAGCCGGGAAAACCCAACATTTGACCAAAGACATGATTCGGAGCTGATGCATATAATGCTATAAGTTCGGGGTGCCGCACTTGTGAAAGTGTTCGGACTTTTCACACCATATTGTGGGGTACGTAAGCCCCTGGTGTATTGGTCGTACCAAAGTGTACGGTTGCAAGGCGTCATTAATGAACACATATATAAAACATGAATGCAATAATAGTCGTAATGTTATGCATTGTTTATTCAAAAAGGTGCTTTAAAGCAGAATGATACAGATAGTGCGATAAGCAAAGAGTAGGACTATGTCCCTTCCAAGGGCAAGCTGAGGAATAGTATTAAATCAAATATTTCGCTCGTTACTGTAATCCACCTGGGAATTCCGTGGTGTGACGTAGCTTTCTGCCTCCTTGGTTGCTACATCATGTGTTCGGCAATAGTGCTGCCAGACAGTGTTTCCAGAGATTAATGTCCTGAAAAAGAGAAAAATAACCAAGCGGGAAGCCCCTAGTGCGGTTTAAGCCACGTCTTGGGGCGTGCCACAGTTGTGCCCCCCTCCCCGCCTGTGCCCATGGTATTTTTAATGCGTAATTATGTACGCGTGTCATGAGTTTCACCCCTTGGCTGGGAATGGGGTGGGGGCCGCATTGCTACATGAGCTCAGATCGCGCCAGGCGGTCTAGTTGCTGATTGCTCCGAGTGCGCTTGAAGGTGTCCGGGTCTTCAAACGCCGAACTGGTGGATTGCCTTGAGAGGCTGCTTTGCGCTTCTGCTGCGAGGGCCGCAGTGTGCTCCTCCGTTCGGAGAGAGCGCTTTGTGTTTCCATTGACTGTAATAACCCCATGAGGTCCTGGCATCTTGAGCTTGAGGTATGCATAATGCGGTACCGCATTGAATCTCGCAAATGTGGTTCGCCCGAGCAGTGCATGATAACCACTGCGGAACGGGACTATATCAAAGATTAACTCTTCGCTTCGGAAGTTATCTGGGGATCCGAAGACCACTTCTAGTGTAATTGAGAATGTGCAATGGGCCTCTATGCCTGGAATAACGCCTTTAAAGGTCATTTTTGTGGGTTTGATCCTTGAGGGGTCGATACCCATTTTGCGTACTGTGTCCTGATAAAGTAGGTTCAGGCTGCTGCCGCCATCCATAAGGACTCGAGTGAGGTGAAATCCGTCAATGATTGGGTCTAGAACCAGTGCAGCGAATCCGCCATGACAGATACTAGTGGGGTGGTCCCTGCGATCGAAAGTGATCGGATAGGAGGACCATGGGTTGAACTTTGGGGCGACTGGCTCCAAAGCATATACGTCCCTGAGCGCACGCTTCCGCTCCCTCTTGGGGATGTGGGTTGCGTATATCATGTTCACCGTCCGCACTTGTGGGGGAAACCTTTTCTGTCCTCCGGTGTGTGGCTGCTGGGGCTCGTCCTCGTCATCGCTATGTGACCCCTTATCCTTGTTTTCGGCAATTAACTTGCCGGCCTGCTTGAACACCCAACAATCCCTGTTGGTGTGATTGGCTGGCTTGTCTGGGGTGCCGTGTATTTGACACGAGCGATCGAGTATGCGGTCCAAACTGGACGGGTCCGACGTACTTTGTTTAAATGGCTTTTTCCACTGACCGGGTTTAGAGCCTTTGAATCCGGCATTGACTGCCGTATCCTCAGTATTATCGCTGTTAAGGCAGCGCTTATGTTTGTTGCGACGGGACCTGCTATTGTCGTCCTTGGTATCCAAGGTACCATGGTTCTTTGACATATTGTTACTGCGAGCCAGCCAGCTATCTTCTCCCGCACAAAAGCGGGTCATGAGTGTCGTGAGGGCTGCCAGAGATTTCGGCGTTTCCTGACCAAGGTGCCGGGCTAGCCACTCGTCGCAGATGTTATGTTTGAAAGCCGCTAGGGCCTCTACATCCAGACAGTCAACGATTTGAGTTTTCTTTGTTAGGAACCGAGTCCAGAATTGCCTGGCCGATTCTTCCAGCTGCTGAATTATGTGGCTCAAGTCATCGGCATCTGGTGGTCGCACATAAGTGCCCTAAAAGTAGTCGAGGAATGCGGCCTCCAGATCTTCCCAACAGCTGATGGACTCTGCCGGCAAGCTGTTAATCCAATGCCGCGCTGGTCCTTTGAGCTTTAGTGGGAGGTATTTGATGGCGTGTAAGTCATCACCGCGGGCCATGTGGATGTGGAGGAGGAAATCCTCGATCCATACCACAGGATCTGTTGTGTCGTCGTATGATTCAATATTTATAGGTTTGAAACCTTCTGGGATTTGATGATCCATTACTTCGTCTGTGAAGCATAAGGGGTGTGCAGCGCCTCTGTATTGGTCTATATCCCGACGCAGCTCAAATGGGTCTTGCCCGCTGTGTTCGGCCTGGCCGGATTTACTTTTACTTTATCCGGTGTGACGTTTATCATCTTGCATAGTGGCGTGCCCTCGTGATTCGTAGATCAGCCTTGCATGTTTTGCTCTGTCCTCCAATACATCTCGCAGGTCTGGCGTGTTTCCCCATGCTTTTTTATTTGAATGGCGTCGGGGTGCGGGCTGAGCTTTTGGCTGGAATGCCTCTCTATCACGGCCATGAGGTGGCTGATCAGCCGCATCATACGCTTCTTCCTCCAGTCGAGGTAGCAGCCTGTATTTTGGGTAACTCTTGGAGGGGCGCTCGAGTTTATATTCCTCGGCCGTGAGGACTTCAGTCCATCTATCAGCTAGCAGATCTTGATCAGCTTGAAGCTGCTGCTGCTTTTTCTTAAGGCTATTTGCCGTGTCCATAAGCCGGCGCTTGAAGCGCTCTTGTTCGACGGGATCCTCTGGCACGGCGAATTCGTCATCGCCGAGGCTTGCCTCGTCTTTGGAGGGGGGCATGTAATTATCATCCTCCGCCTCTTCGTCTGCCCCTCTCTCAGGAGGGCTAGCTCCTCCGTCCTCCTGCTCTAAATCTTGCTGGAGGGGGCTGTCGTTGTCTTCGGCACTATCTAGAGTGTTATGACCTCCTGTGCCGGTATCACCACTTTTTCTTTGGCGGGACTTAGAGCGGCGCCGCTGACGTCGGCGCTTGGGTTGCTTCTTGGAGGGGTCATCCTCCGCTATCTCGTCGCCACTGCCTTCTTTGGGTGTATCCACCATGTATATATCGTATGATGAGGTGGCTGTCCAGTGCCCTATGGGCAGTGGTTCCTCTTCGTCTCCCGCATCGTCGTCCATACCGCCGATGTCTTCGGAGTCGAAGTCGAGCATGTCGGTTAAGTCATCGACAGTGGCTACTAAGTTGGTGGTGGGTGGGCCGCGAATTTCGTCGTCGTCTGCATCTCAGTCCTGCCGGGCATAGTTTGGCCAGGATCCTCCAGACAAGGAGAGAGACCTTAATGAGTTCAGTATGTCACCAAAGGGCAAGGGCTTAACAATATCCGCGGAGGTAAACTCCATGATCGGCGCCCAATCGGATTCGATAGGAACGGGCGTAGGCAGTTCGGAGTCCATGGCTGGAGAAGGATCCGACAGTTTAACAACACGACTCTCGTGCAAGGTAAGGTCGATGTTTGGCTCGATCGCCGCTGAGGGTAATACCTCTGTGGCGGGGTCCATCCACCCGGCCATGGACGGCACAACTGGCTCCGAATTGAGGGTCGGAGCGGCTACCTGTGCGATCTCCTGAACACTGTCCGATGGTAGAGCTAAATCATGCTCATCGTAACCACATGACGCACAAGGCAGAGCCTCGAATCCGTCAAAGATCAAGTCTCCACGGATGTCGGCCGTGTAGTTTAAGCTTCCAAACCTGACCTGGTGGCCAGGGGCGTAACTTTCAATCTGCTCCAGATGGCCAAGCGAATTGGCCCACAGTGCAAAGCCACCGAACATGAAGATCTGTCCGGGGAGAAAAGTCTCACCCTGGACTGCATCGCCGTCGATGATAGTAGGAGCCATCAAGCCTAATAGCGACGACACAGAGGAACTCTCAATGAAAGCACTAATGTCAGTGTCAAAGCCGGCGGATCTCGGGTAGGGGGTCCCGAACTGAGCGTCTAAGGCGGATGGTAACAGGAGGCAGGGGACACAATGTTTTACCCAGGTTCGGGCCCTCTTGATGGAGGTAAAACCCTACGTCCTGCTCGATTAATATTGATGACATGGGTAGTACAAGAGTAGATCTACCACGAGCTCAGAGAGGCTAAACCCTAGAAGCTAGCCTATGGTATGATTGTCTGTTGTCCTACAGACTAAAACCTTCTGGTTTATATAGACACTGGAGAGATTAGGGTTACACAAGGTCGGTTACAAAGGAGGAGATACACATATCCGTATTGCCTAGCTTGCCTTCCATGCCAAGTAGAGTCCCATCCGGACACGAGACGAAGTCTTCAATATTGTATCTTCATAGTCCAATAGTCCGGCCAAAGGATATAGTCCAGCTGTCCGGAGACCCCCTAATCCAGGACTCCCTCACACACCGTTCGGTCTTCTCCTATAGAGGGCATCATCCACGAACTGGTACATGCTGGACCGACGGGCTACTTTCTCTACTTCTTCTTGCTCCTCGGGGAGCTCTCCTGTTTGGAGGAACCGGACGATGGGCTGCGCCCATGCCGAAGCCAGGGGCTCGACGGGAAGGACTAAAGGCTCATCTTCGGCCGTAAGGGCAGTTGCTTCTATGGCCAGGGCGTGAGGCCCTGCTGAGGGTTGCAGCCCTCAGGCAAGCTTGGGATTCCCGGCAACATCCTTGTCGGTGGCTCCTCGGAGCTCAGCAGGAAAGTACTTGCTGGGGCCCGCCTTCCTTCGTTTGTTCTATCCTACTGATGGTTCAATGGATGGGTGAGTTAGCTGAAGCACAAAGGTACCTGGTTCCACAGGCAACTTGAGGGTAGCATGCTTTGACAGGTTGTTGGCAATGTTGTTCTCTACTCGGGGAACATGCTCTGCTTGCAAGCCGTCAAAGCGCTCTTCCAACTTCCTCACTTCATCCACATAGGCCTCCATCAATGGGCTCTGGTAGTCCTTATTTACTTGCTTGATGACGAGTTGCGAATCACCTCTGACGATGAGCTTTCTGATTCCAAGGTCTGCCACGATCCTGAGACTGTCCAACAACCCCTCATACTCCGTCATGTTGTTCGTCGATTTTTCCCTGGGAAAGTGCATCTGGATTACGTACTTGAGGCGCTCTCCGGTGGGAGCAACAAGCAATACGCCGACACCAGCACCTTGGAGTGAGAAAGCTCCATCAATGTACATAATCCACTCACTGCTTGTCTCCTTGCTAGGGAGGGTGGTCTCTTGAATCTCCTCGTCGGGCATTGCGGTCCATTCTGCTATGAACTCTGCCAGGGCTCAACTCTTGATTGTTGAAGTACTTTCAAACTGGAGGCCAAAGCTCGACAGCTCCAACGCCCACTCCACAATCCTCCCAGTCGCATCTGGGTTGTGCAAGATTCGTTGCAATGGGGGGCGCGTGACAACAGTGATCTCATGTGCTTGGAAATAGTGGCGCAGCTTTCTCGAGGCCGTGAGGAAGCTGAAAAGTAGCTTCTGCATACCAGAATATCTTGACCTAGCCCCCTGCAAGAGGGAACTGATGAAATAGACTGGGTGCTGCACCATCTTCTTCTTTTGTCCTACTTTGCTCATCTGCTCAGACTCCACCTTGCCGGGATCGGGTCTCGCCGGGGTTCTGTCTTGCCGGCGTCAGACCCTCCCGGGGATGGCCCCGGCCCGCCACCCGATGGCTTCACTGCTACTGCTACCTCTTCCTCAAGTTTCCTTTGCGCCACCAGCACAACAGTAACCACTTGATTCGTTGCTGCCAAGTATAGCAACAACGGCTCTTGCGGCTTGGGCGCAACTAGTATCGGCGTGGAGGAGAGATACCTCTTCAAATCTTGTAGTGCAGCCTCTGCCTCCAGAGTCCACTTTACTGGACCCGCCTTTTGCAAAACTTTGAAAAAGGGGAGGGCGCACTCAGCAGATTTGAAGATGAATCTACTCAGGGCGGCAACATAGCTGACGAGCCTACGGACGTCTTTGACCCACTTCAGTGCCTCAATCTGCTCGATCGCCTTGATCTTGTCGGGATTTGCTTCAATTCTGCACTGAGACACAGAGAACCCAAGAAGTTTGCCGGACGGGACACCGAACACACACTTCTCTGGGTTGATCTTGAGGTTGATCTTACGTAGATTTGCAAATGTTTCTTCTAGGTCTTGTACGAGCGTGGCCCTGTCCTTGGTTTTGACCACTATATCATCCATATAGGCTTCCATATTTCTACGTAGTTGGGGCTCAAAACCAATTTGGACCGCTCGGTCAAACGTCGAACCGGCGCTCTTCAACCCGAAAGGCATCCGTATAAAACATTACATACCACATGGGGTGATGAACACGGTCTTCTCTTCGTCTTCTGTCATCATGAAGATCTGGTGGTATCCTGAATAGGCGTCGAGGAATGACAGCAGGTCACACCCTACAGTGGAGTCTACAATCTGGTCGATGCGTGGCAAGGGGAAAGGATCCTTTGGACAAGCTATATTAATATCTGTGTAATCAATACACGGCCTCCACTTCCCATTTCCTTACACATCACCACCGGATTGGCCAACCACGTGGGGGTGGAGTACTCCTCAAACTAGGCCTGCCGCCTCCAACTTCCTGATCTCTTCTATGATGAACTCTTGTCGCTCCAAAGCTTGCTTCCTGACCTTTTGCTTGACGGTCCACGCATGAGGACATACAACAAGATGGTGCTCAATCACCTCCCTGGGAACGCCAGGGATGTCGGCGGCTTGCCATGGAAACACATCGACATTCGCCCATAGGAAGGCAACGAGCGCGCTTTCCTATTTGCTGTCGAGAGTGGAGCTTATGGTGAAAGCCCCGTCCATGCTGTCCTCCTCGACGGACACCTTCTTGGTTTCTGGTGGTGCAGCTTTGTACTTCTTGCTCTTGCCAGCGAAGCTCTCTGGCACGTCCTCAACGGGAGTGCAGCACTCCGAAGAGGAGCGCTTGCCGGAGTGGGTGCAAGAGGTCTCGCCGGAAGAGGTCTTGCCAGAAGGAGTCCGGTCGGCCTTCTTCTTCCCTGGAGCTTCAGCGGCAGGGGCAAGTGTCTTCGCGGCAGTTGCTGCAGCTGCCTCTCGGTAAAGTTGATCAGCACAGATGAGCGCATCTTTCTTGTCAGAGGGGACGGTGATGATGGTCAGTGGCCCTGGCATCTTTAATGTGTTGTAGGCGTAGTGGGACGCCGCCATGAACTTGGCCAGCGCTGGGCGGCCAAGGGGATCTCGGCGACATCGAAGATGATCTTCTCCGTCCTAACATAATGGGCAATGTGATTTTACCTTTAGGCTGGCTCCTTCCTGAGTTAACCCCTTGAAACGTGCCCGTCTCTTCGAGGTCTCCATCAGGAATCTGCAGCTTCTTGATCACACCGGGTGAGATCAATTTCAGACCGGCCCCACCGTCAACCAGCACTTTCATCACCTTGAGCTTACGTATTGTTGGCGAGACCAACAACGGCAAACACCCGACCGCAGTTGTGCGATCAGGGTGATCCCCAGTGTCAAGAACGATGGGCGTGTGGGACCACTTCAGGGGCTTCTGGGCATCGAACGATGGATTTGCCGCAGTGACCTCACGCGCCCACTACTTCAGCTAGCGGTGTGCAACGAGGCGCCATCGTCAACCCACATGGCCTCTATAGCCTTCTGGAACTCGTGCTCGCCGGACTCGTCATCCTCGTCGTGATCACCATCCTCCTCTTTCTTGTCGCGGCCCCGAGCGGGCCTCTCTTGTTGGTTATCTTTGCCGAAGCGACCCCCTTGGCCGCCACGCTTCTTGCCGGATCCCTCAGCACCATCCTGACCTTTCTCCTTATCTCGCCTTTCGTATTCAACCTTCTGCTTTTCAACAAGCAGCTCAACTTGTCGGCAGTTTTGGAGGTCATGGCCCTTGGTGCAGTGGATCTTGCAGTACTGCTTGTAGGAGCCTCATGGCTTGCCGGCAGCCGCCAGGGCCAAGCAGACGGCACACCCGGCAACCTCCTTGCCGGGGTCATCGACCTTGGCCTTTTTGGCGGTGCCGAGTGATGTCTACTACACAACCTTCTTCCGGTAGACGTTGTTGGGCCTCCAAGTGCAGAGGTTTGTAAGACAGTAGCAAATTTCCCTCAAGTGGATGACCTAAGGTTTATCAATCCGTGGAAGGCGTAGGATGAAGATGGTCTCTCTCAAACAACCCTGCAACCAAATTACAAAGAGTCTCTTGTGTCCCCAACACACCCAATACAATGGTAAATTGTATAGGTGCACTAGTTCGGCAAAGAGATGGTGATACAAGTGCAATATGGATGGTAGATAAAGGTTTTTGTAATCTGAAAATATAAAAACATCAAGGTAACTAATGATAAAAGTGAGCACAGACGGTATTGCAATGCTAGGAAACAAGGACTAGGGTTCATACTTTCACTAGTGCAAGTTCTCTCAACAATAATAACATAATTGGATCATATAACTATCCCTCAACATGCAACAAAGAGACACTCCAAAGTCACTAATAGCGGAGAACAAACGAAGAGATTATGGTAGGGTACGAAACCACCTCAAAGTTATCCTTTCTGATCGATCTATTCAAGAGTCCGTAGTAAAATAACATGAAGCTATTCTTTCCGTTCGATCTATCATAGAGTTCGTACTAGAATAACACCTTAATATACAAATCAACCAAAACCCTAATGTCACCTAGATACTCCAATGTCACCTCAAGTATCCGTGGGTATGATTATACGATATGCATCACACAATCTCAGATTCATCTATTCAACCAACACAAAGAACTTCAAAGAGTGCCCCAAAGTTTCTACCGGAGAGTCAAGATGAAAACGTGTGCCAACCCCTATGCATAAGTTCATGAGGTCACGGAACTCGCAAGTTGATCACCAAAACATACATCAAGTGGATCACGTGATATCCCATTGTCACCACAGATAAGAACATGCAAGACATACATCAAGTGTTCTCTAATCCTTAAATAATCAATCCGATAAGATAACTTCAAAGGGAAAACTCAATTCATCACAAGAGAGTAGATGGGGAGAAACACCATAAGATCCAAATATAACAACAAAGCTCGCGATACATCAAGATCGTGCCGACTCAAGAACACGAGAGAGAGAGAGAGAGATCAAACACATAGCTATTGGCACATACCCTCAGCCCCGAGGGAGAACTACACCCTCCTCATCATGGAGAGCACCGGGATGATGAAGATGGCCACCGGAGAGGGATTCCCCCCTCTGGCAGTGTACCGGAACGGGTCTAGATTGGTTTTCGGTGGCTACGGAGGCTTCTAGCGGCGGAAATCCCAATCTATTCTGTTCCCCGATGTTTTTAGGGTATATATATGTGTGTGTGTGTGTGAAAGAAGTCGGTCAGGGGAGCCACGAGGGGCCCACGAGGGTGGGGGCGCGCCTTCCTGCCTCATGGCTTCCTCGAAGCTTCCCTAACGTCTACTCCAAGTCTCCTGCATTGCAACCATTCCAAAAATAACTCTCCTGAAGGTTTCATTCTGTTTGGACTCCGTTTGATATTCCTTTTCTTCGAAACACTGAAATAGGCAAGAAAACAACACTTTGGGCTGGGCCTCTGGTTAATAGGTCAGTCCCAGAAATAATTTAAAAGTCTTTAGTAAAGCCCATAAACATCCAAAATAGATAATATAATAGCATGAAACAATCAAAAAAATATAGATACGTTGGAGACGTATCAAGCATCCCCAAGCTTAATTCCTGCTCGTCCTCGAGTAAGTAAATAATAAAAACAAATTTTTTGATGTGGAATGCTACCTAACATATTTATCAATGTCATCCTCTCTATTGTGGCAAGAATATTCAGATCCATAAGACTCAAGACAAAAGTTTAATATTGACATAAAAATAATAATACTTCAAGCATACTAACAAAGTAATCATGTCTTCTCAAAATAACATGGCCAAAGAAAGCTATCCCTACAAAATCATATAGTCTGGCTATGCTCTATCTTCATCACACAAAATATTTAAATCATGCACACCTCGATGACAAGCCAAGCAATTGTTTCATACTTCTGATGTTCTCAAACTTTTTCAATCTTCACGCAATACATGAGCATGAGCCATGGACATAGCACTATGGTGGAATAGAATGGTGGTTGTGGAGAAGACAAAATGGAGAAGATAGTCTCACATCAACTAGGTGTATCAACGGGCTATGGAGATGCCCATCAATAGATATCAATGCGAGTGAGTAGGGATTGCCATGCAACGGATGCACTAGAGCTATAAGTGTATCAAAGCTCAAAAAGAAACTAAGTGGGTGTGCATCCAACTCGCTTGCTCACCAAGACCTAGGGCATTCTGAGGACGCCCATCATTGGAATATACAAGCCAAGTTCTATAATGAAAGATTTCCACTAGTATATGAAAGTGACAACATAGGAGACTCTCTATCATGAAGACCATGGTGCTACTTTGAAGCACAAGTGTCGTAAAAGGATAGTAGCATTGCCCCTTCTCTCTTTTTCTCTCATTTTTTTTGTTTTTTTTGTTTTTTTGTTTTTTTGGACCTTCTCTTTTTATGTCCTCTTTTTCTTTACTTTCTTTTCGTCCGGAGTCTCATCCCGACTTGTGGGGGAATCATAGTCTCCATCATTCTTTCCTCACATGGGACAATGCTCTAATAATGATGACCATCACACTTTTATTTACTTACAACTCAAGAATTACAACTTGATACTTAGAACAAAATATGACTCTATATGAATGCCTCCGGCGGTGTACCGGGATGTGCAATGACTCATAAGTGACGTGTATGAAAGAATTATGAACGGTGGCTTTGCCACAAATACGATGTCAACTACATGATCATGCAAAGCAATATGACAATGATGGAGTTGTCATAATAAACGGAACGGTGGAAAGTTGCATGGAAATATATCTCGGAATGGCTATGGAAATGCCATAATAGCTAGGTATGGTGGCTGTTTTGAGGAAGATAAATGGTGGGTTTATGGTACCGGCGAAAGTTGCACGGTACTAGAGAGGCTCGCAATGGTGGAAGGGTGAGAGTGAGTATAATCCATGGACTCAACATTAGTCATAAAGAATGTTGGGGAACGTAGCAGAATTTTAAAATTTTCTACGCATCACCAAGATCAATCTATGGAGTCATCTAGCAACGAGGGAGAGGGGAGTGCATCTACATACCCTTGTAGATCGCGCGCGTCGTGATCCAAATCACCGATGACCTAGCGCCGAACGGACGGCACCTCCACGTTCAAGACACGTACGGTTGGGAAGACGTCTCCTCCAACTTGATCCAGCAAGGGGGAAGGAGAGGTTTATGAAGATCCAGCAGCCCCGACGGTGTGGTGGTGGAAGCAATGGTGATCTCGGCAGGGCTTCGCCGAGCACTGCGAGAAGCCGAGGTGTCACGGGAGGGAGAGGGAGAGGCCAGGGGCTAGGGTGCAGCTCCCCTCCCTCACCCCACTATTTATAGGACCCCTAGGGGGGCGCCGGCCCTAGGATATCCAATCTCCAAGGGGGGCGGCGGCCAAGGGGTGGCTTGCCCCCCAAGCCAGGTGGGGCGCCCCCCACCCCTAGGGTTTCCAACCCTAGGCGCTCGGGAGGCCCAAGGGGGGCGCACCAGCCCACTAGGGGCTGGTTCCCCTCCCACTTCAGCCCATGGGGCCCTCCGGGATTGGTGGCCCCACCCGGTGGACCCCCGGGACCCTTCCGGTGGTCTCGGTACAATACCGATTACCCACGAAACTTTCCCGATTGCCGAAACTTGACTTCCTATATATAAATCTTCACCTACGGACCATTCCGGAACTCCTCGTGACGTCCGGGATCTCATCCGGGACTCCGAACAACTTTCGGGTTGCCGTATACTAATATCTCAATAACCCTAGCGTCACCGAACCTTAAGTGTGTAGACCCTACGGGTTTGGGAGACACGCAGACATGACCGAGACGACTCTCCGGTTAATAACCAACAGCGGGATCTGGATACCCATGTTGGTTCCCACATGCTCCTCGATGATCTCATCGGATGAACCACGATGTCGAGGATTCAATCGATCCGTATACAATTCCCTTTGTCAATCGGTACGTTACTTGCCCGAGACTCGATCGTTGGTATCCCAATACCTCGTTCAATCTCGTTACCGGCAAGTCACTTTACTCGTACCGTAATGCATGATCCCGTGATCAACCACTTGGTCACATTGAGCTCACTATGATGATGCATTACCGAGTGGGCCCAGAGATACCTCTCCGTCATACGGAGTGACAAATCCCAGTCTCGATTCGTGCCAACCCAACAGACACTTTCGGAGATACCTGTAGTGTACCTTTATAGTCACCCAGTTACGTTGTGACGTTTGGCACACCTAAAGCACTCCTACGGTATCCGGGAGTTGCACAATCTCATGGTCTAAGGAAATGATACTTGACATTCGGAAAAGCTACAGCAAAGGAACTACACGATCTTTGAGCTATGCTTAGGATTGGGTCTTGTCCATCACATCATTCTCCTAATGATGTGATCCCGTTATCAATGACATCCAATGTCCATAGTCAAGAAACCATGACTATCTTTTGATCAACGAGCTAGTTAACTAGAGGCTCACTAGGGACGTGTTGTGGTCTATGTATTCACACATGTATTACGATTTCCGGATAACACAATTATAGCATGAACAATAGACAATTATCATGAACAAAGAAATATAATAATAACCATTTTATTATTGCCTCTAGGGCATATTTCCAACAGTCTCCCACTTGCACTAGAGTCAATAGTCTAGTTACATTGTGATGAACCGAACACCCATGCAGTTTTGGTGTTGATCATGTTTTGCTCTAGGGAGAGGTTTAGTCAACGGATCTGCCACATTCAGGTCCGTATGTACTTTACAAATATCTATGTCTCCATTTTGAACACTTTCACGAATGGAGTTGAAGCGACGCTTGATATGCCTGGTCTACCTGTGAAAGCTGGGCTCCTTGGCAAGGGCAATAGCTCCAGTATTGTCACAGAAGAGAGTAGATCCCGCCACAACGCTTTGTTTGCAACTGCACCAGCTTACCGCCCCACCATTCAAAATATACACGTATCCGGTTTGTGACTTAGAGTCATCCAGATCTGTGTCGAAGCTAGCATCGACGTAACCCTTTACGACGAGCTCTTCGTCACCTCCATAAAAGAGAAACATATCCTTAGTCCTCTTTAGGATATTCTTGACCGTTGTCTAGTGTTCCATGCCGGGATTACTTTAGTACCTTCCTACCAAACTTACGGCAAGGTTTACATCAGGTTTGGTACACAGCATAGCATACATGATAGACCCTATTGCCGAGGCATAGGGGACGACACTCATCTTTTCTCTATCTTCTGCCGTGGTTGGGCATTGAGCCGTGCTCAATCTCGTACCTTGCAATACAGGCAAGAACCCCTTCTTTGACTGATCCATTTTGAACTTCTTCAGTATCTTGTCAAGGTACGTACTCTGTGAAAGACCAATGAGGTGTCTCGATCTATCTCTATAGATCTTGATGCCTAATATATAAGCAGCTTCTCCAAGATCTTTCATTGAAAAACACTTGTTCAAGTAGGCCTTTATGCTTTCCAAGAATTCTATATCATTTCCCATCAACAGTATGTCATCCACATACAATATGAGAAATGCTACAGAGCTCCCACTCACTTTCTTGTAAATGCAGGCTTCTCCATAAGTCTGCGTAAACCCAAACACTTTGATCATCTCATCAAAATGAATGTTCCAACTCCGAGATGCTTGCACCAGCCCATAAATCGAGCGTTGGAGCTTGCACACCTTGTCAGCATTCTTAGGATCGACAAAACCTTCCAGCTGCATCATATACAATTCTTCGTTATGGAAACCAATAAGGAATGCCGTTTTGACATACATTTGCCATATCTCATAATCATAGAATGCGGCAATTGCTAACATGATTCGGACGGACTTCAGCTTCGCTACGGGTGAGAAAGTCTCATCGTAGTCAACCCCTTGAACTTGTCGATAACCCTTAGCGACAAGCCGAGCTTTATAGATGGTCACATTACCATCCGCGTCTGTCTTCTTCTTAAAGATCCATTTATTTTCTATGGCTCGCTGATCATTGGGCAAGTCAGTCAAAGTCCATACTTCGTTTTCATACATGGATCCTATCTCAGATTTAATGGCTTCCAGCCATTTTTCGGAATCTGGGCCCGCCATCGCTTCTTCATAGTTCGATGGTTCACCATTGTCTAACAACATGATTTCTAGGACAGTGTTGCCGTACCACTCTGGTGCGGAACGTGTCCTTGTGTACCTACGAAGTTCAGTAGCAACTTGATCTAAAGTTTCATGATCATCATCATTAACTTCCTCTCTAGTCGGTGCAGGCACCTCAGGAACAATTTCTTGAGCTGCGCCACTTACCGGTTCAAGAGCTAATACTTCATCGAGTTCTACTTTCCTCCCACTTATTTCTTTCGAGAGAAACTCTTTTTCTAGAAAGGACCCATTCTTGCCAACAAAGATCTTGCCTTCGGATCTGAGGTAGAAGGTATACCCAATAGTTTCTTTAGGGTATCCTATGAAGACACATTTTTCCGATTTGGGTTCGAGCTTTTCAGGTTGAAGTTTCTTGACATAAGCATCGCATCCCCAAACTTTTAGAAACGACAGCTTAGGTTTCTTCCCAAACCATAATTCATACGGTGTTGTCTCAACGGATTTCGACAGAGCCCTATTTAAAGTGAATGCGGCAGTCTCTAAAGCGTAGCCCCAAAATGACAGCAGTAAATCGGTAACAGACATCATAGATCGCACCATATCCAATAGAGTGCGATTACGACATTCGGACACACCATTACACTGAGGTGTTCCAGGCAGCGTGAGTTGTGAAACTATTCCACATTTCCTTAAGTGTGTGCCAAATTCGTGACTCAAGTATTCCCCCCCATGATCTGATCGCAAGAACTTGATTTTCTTGTCACGTTGATTCTCAACCTCACTCTGAAATTCCTTGAACTTTTCAAAGGTCTCAGACTTGTGTTTCATTAAGTAGACATACCCATATCTACTCAAGTCATCAGTGAGGGTGAGAACATAAGATAGCCACCGCGAGCCTCAACACTCATTGGACCGCACACATCAGTATGTATGATTTCCAATAAGTTGGTTGCTCGCTCCATTGTTCCTGAGAACGGAGTCTTGGTCATTTTACCCATGAGGCATGGTTTGCACGTGTCAAATGATTCGTAATCAAGAGACTCCAAAAGTCCATCGGCATGGAGCTTCTTCATGCGTTTGACACCTATGTGACCAAGGCGGCAGTTCCACAAGTATGTGGGACTATCATTATCAACCTTACATCTTTTGGTATTCACACTATGAATATGTGTAACATTACGCTCGAGATTCATTAAGAATAAACCATTCACCAGCGGAGGATGACCATAAAACATATCTCTCATATAAATAGAACAACCATTATTCTCGGATTTAAATGAGTAGCCATCTCGAATTAAACGAGATCCTAATACAATGTTCATGCTCAAAGCTGGCACTAAATAACAATTATTGAGGTTTAAAACTAATCCCGTAGGTAAATGTAGAGGCAGCATGCCGACGGCGATCACATCGACCTTGGAACCATTCCCGACGCGCATCGTCACCTCCTCCTTCGCTAGTCTCCGCTTATTCGCAGATCCTGCTTTGAGTTACAAATGTGAGCAACCGCACCGGTATCAAATACCCAGGAGCTACTACGAGTACTGGTAAGGTACACATCAATTACATGTATATCACATATACCTTTAGTGTTGCCGGCCTTCTTGTCCGCTAAGTATTTGGGGGCAGTTCCGCTTCCATTGACCACTTCCCTTGCAATAAAAACACTCAGTCTCGGGCTTGGGTCCATTCTTTGGCTTCTTCCCAGCAGCTTGCTTACCGGGCGCGGCAACTCCCTTGCCGTCCTTCTTGAAGTTCTTCTTACCCTTGCCTTTCTTGAACTTAGTGGTTTTATTCACCATTAACACTTGATGTTCCTTTTTGATTTCCACCTTTGCTGATTTCGGCATTGAATATACCTCAGGAATGGTCTTTTCCATCCCCTGCATATTGAAGTTCATCACAAAGCTCTTGTAGCTCGGTGGAAGCGACTGAAGGATTCTATCAATGACCGCGTCATCCGGGAGATTAACTCCTAGCTGAGTCAAGCGGTTATGCAACCCATACATTTTGAGTATGTGCTCACTTACAGAACTATTTTCCTCCATCTTACAACTGAAGAACTTGTCGGAGACTTCATATCTCTCGACCCGGGCATGAGCTTGGAAAACCATTTTCAGCTCTTCGAACATCTCATATGCTCCGTGTCTCTCAAAACGCTTTTGGAGCCCCGGTTCTAAGCTGTAAAGCATGCCGCACTGAACGAGGGAGTAATCATCAGCACGTGACTGCCAAGCGTTCATAACGTCTTGGTTCTCTGGGATGGGTGTGTCACCTAGAGGTGCTTCTAGGACATAATCTTTCTTGGCAGCTATGAGGATGATCCTCAGGTTCCGGACCCAGTCCGTATAGTTGCTGCCATCACCTTTCAGCTTGGTTTTCTCTAGGAACGCGTTGAAGTTGAGGACAACGTAGGCCATTTGATCTACAAGACATATTGTAAAGATTTTAGACTAAGTTCATGATAATTAAGTTCATCTAATCAAATTATTCAATGAACTCCCACTCAGATAGACATCCCTCCAGTCATCTAAGTGAAACATGATCCGAGTCAACTAGGCCGTGTCCGATCATCACGTGAGACGGACTAGCCAACATCGGTGAACATCTTCATGTTGATCGTATCTTGTATATGACTCATGCTCGACCTTTCAGTCTTCCGTGTTCCGAGGCCATGTCTGTACATGCTAGGCTCGTCAAGTTAACCTAAGTGTATTGCGTGTGTAAATCTGGCTTACACCCTTGTATTCGAACGTTAGAATCTATCACACCCGATCATCATGTGGTGCTTCAAAACAACGAACCTTCGCAACGGTGCACAGTTAGGGGGGACGCTTTCTTGAAATTATTATGAGGGGTCATCTTATTTAAGCTACCGTCGTTCTAAGCAAATAAGATGTAAAACATGATAAACATCACATGCAATCAAATAGTGACATGATATGGCCAATATCATTTGCTCCTTTTGATCTCCATCTTTGGGGCTTCATGATCATCGTTGTCACCGGCATGACACCATGATCTCCATCATCATGATCTCCATCATCGTGTCTTCTTGAAGTTGTCTCGTCATCTATTACTTCTACTACTACGGCTAACGCTTTAGCAATAAAGTAAAGTAATTACATGACGTTTATGTTGACACGCAGGTCATAAATAAATTAAGACAACTCCTATGGCTCCTGCCAGTTGTCATACTCATCGACATGCAAGTCGTGATTCCTATTACAAGAACATGATCAATCTCATACATCACATATATCATTCATCACATCCTTTTGGCCATATCACATCACACGACACATGCTGCAAAAACAAGTTAGACGTCCTCTAATTGTTGTTGCAAGTTTTTACGTGGCTGCTATAGGTTTCTAGCAAGAACATTTCTTACCTACGCCAAAACCACAACGCGATATGCCAATTTCTATTTACCCTTCATAAGGACCCTTTTCATCAAATCCGATCCGACTAAAGTGGGAGAGACAGACACCCGCCAGCCACCTTATGCAACTAGTGCATGTCAATCGGTGGAACCAGTCTCACGTAAGCGTACGTGTAAGGTCGGTCCGGGCCGCTTCATCCCACGATGCCGCCGAATCAAGATAAGACTAGTAACGGCAAGCAAATTGACAATATCCATGCCCACAACTGCTTTGTGTTCTACTCGTGCATAGAAACTACGCATAGACCTAGCTCTGATACCACTGTTGGGGAACGTAGCAGAATTTTAGTTTTTTCTACACATCACCAAGATCAATCTATGGAGTCATCTAGCAACGAGGGAGAGGGGAGTCCATCTACATACCCTTGTAGATCACTCGTGGAAGCGTTCAAGAGAACGGGGTTGATGGAGTCGTACTCGTCGTGATCCAAATCACCGATGACCTAGCGCCGAACAGACGGCACCTCCGCGTTCAACACACGTACGGTTGGGAAGATGTCTCCTCCAACTTGATCCAGCAAGGGGGAAGGAGAGGTTGATGAAGATCCAGCAGCACGACGGCGTGGTGGTGGAAGCAACGGTGATCTCGGCAGGGCTTCGCCGAGCACTGCGAGAAGGAGAGGTGTCACGGGAGGGAGAGGGAGAGGCTAGGGGCTAGGGTGTGGCTCCCCTCCCTCCCCCCCACTATTTATAGGACCCCTAGGGGGGCGACGGCCAAGGGGTGGCTTGCGCCCCAAGCCAAGTGGGGCGCCCCCACCCCTAGGGTTTCCAACCCTAGGCGCAGGGGAGGCCCAAGCGGGGCGCACCAGCCCACTAGGGGCTGGTTCCCCTCCCACTTCAGCCCATGGGGCCCTCCTGGATAGGTGGCCCCACCCGGTGGACCCCCGGGACCCTTCCGGTGGTTCTGGTACAATACCGATTACCCCCGAAACTTTCCCGATGGCCGAAACTTGACTTCCTATATATAAATCTTCACCTCCGGACCATTCCGGAACTCCTCGTGACTTCCGGGATCTCATCCGGGACTCCGAACAACTTTCGGGTTGCCGTATACTAATATCTCAATAACCCTAGCGTCACCGAACCTTAAGTGTGTAGACCCTATGGGTTTGGGAGACACGCAGACATGACCGAGACGACTCTCCGGTCAATAACCAACAGTGGGATCTGGATACCCATGTTGGCTCCCACATGCTCCTCGATGATCTCATCGGATGAACCACGATGTCGAGGATTCAATCAATCCGTATACAATTCCCTTTGTCAATTGGTACGTTACTTGCCCGAGACTCGATCGTCAGTATCCCAATACCTCGTTCAATCTTGTTACCGGCAAGTCACTTTACTCGTACCGTAATGCATGATCCCATGATCAACCACTTGGTCACATTGAGCTCATTATGATGATGCATTACCGAGTGGGCCCAGAGATACCTCTCCGTCATACGGAGTGACAAATCCCAGTCTCGATTCATGCCAACCCAACAGACACTTTCGGAGATACCTGTAGTGTAACTTTATAGTCACCCAGTTACGTTGTGACGTTTGGCACACCCAAAGCACTCCTACAGTATCCGGGAGTTGCACGATCTCATGGTCTAAGCAAATGATACTTGACATTCGGAAAAGCTATAGCAAAGGAACTACACGATCTTTGAGCTATGCTTAGGATTGGGTCTTGTCCTTCACATCATTCTCCTAATGATGTGATCCAGTTATCAATGACATCCAATGTCCATAGTCAGGAAACCATGACTATCTTTTGATCAACGAGCTAGTCAACTAGAGGCTCACTAGGGACGTGTTGTGGTCTATGTATCCACACATGTATTACGATTTCCGGATAACACAATTATAGCATGAACAATAGACAATTATCATAAACAAAGAAATATAATAATAACCATTTTATTATTGCCTCTAGGGCATATTTCCAACAGTCTCCCACTTGCACTAGAGTCAATAGTCTAGTTACATTGTGATGAACCGAACACCCATGTAGTTCTGGTGTTGATCATATTTTGCTCTAGGGAGAGGTTTAGTCAACGGATCTGCCACATTCAGGTCCGTATGTACTTTACAAATATCTATGTCTCCATTTTGAACACTTTCACGAATGGAGTTGAAGCGACGCTTGATATGCCTGGTCTTCCTGTGAAACCTGGGCTCCTTGGCAAGGGCAATAGCTCCAGTGTTGTCACAGAAGAGAGTAGATCCCGCCACAACGCTTTGTTTGCAACTGCACCAGCTTACCGCCCCACCATTCAAAATATACACGTATCCGGTTTGTGACTTAGAGTCATCCAGATCTGTGTCAAAGCTAGCATCGACGTAACCCTTTACGACGAGCTCTTCGTCACCTCCATAAACGAGAAACATATCCTTAGTCCTCTTTAGGTACTTCAGGATATTCTTGACCGTTGTCTAGTGTTCCATGCCGGGATTACTTTGGTACCTTCCTACCAAACTTATAGCAAGGTTTACATCAGGTCTGGTACACAGTATAGCATACATGATAGACCCTATGGCCGAGGCATAGGGGACAACACTCATCTTTTCTCTATCTTCTGCCGTGGTCGGGCATTGAGCCGTGCTCAATCTCGTACCTTGCAATACAGGCAAGAACCCCTTCTTTGACTGATCCATTTTGAACTTCTTCAGTATCTTGTCAAGGTACGTACTCTGTGAAAGACCAATGAGGCGTCTTGATCTATCTCTATAGATCTTGATGCCTAATATATAAGCAGCTCCTCCAAGATCCTTCATTGAAAAACACTTGTTCAAGTAGGCCTTTATGCTTTCCAAGAATTCTATATCATTTCCCATCAACAGTATGTCATCCACATACAATATGAGAAATGCCAAAGAGCTCCCACTCACTTTCTTGTAAATGCAGGCTTCTCCATAGGTCCGCGTAAACCCAAACGCTTTGATCATCTCGTCAAAACGAATGTTCCAACCCCGAGATGCTTGCACCAGCCCATAAATCGAGCGTTGGAGCTTGCACACCTTGTCAGCATTCTTAGGATCGACAAAACATTCCAGCTGCATCATATACAATTCTTCCTTAAGGAAACCATTAAGGAATGCCGTTTTGACGTACATTTGCCATATCTCATAATCACAGAATGCGGCAATTGCTAACATGATTCGGACGGACTTCAGCTTTGCTACGGGTGAGAAAGTCTCATCGTAGTCAACCCCTTGAACTTGTCGATAACCCTTAGTGACAAGCCGAGCTTTATAGATGGTCACATTACCATCCGCGTCTGTCTTCTTCTTAAAGATCCATTTATTTTCTATGGCTCGCCGATCATCGGCCAAGTCAGTCAAAGTCCATACTTTGTTTTCATACATGGATCCTATCTCGGATTTCATTGCTTCCAGCCATTTGTCGGAATCTGGGCCCGCCATCGCTTCTTCATAGTTTGAAGGTTCACCGTTGTCTAACAACATGATTTCTAGGACAGGGTTGCCATACCACTCTGGTGCGGAATGTGTCCTTGTGGACCTACGAAGTTCAGTAGCAACTTGATCTGAAGTTTCATGATCATCATCATTAACTTCCTCTCTAGTCGGTGCAGGCACCTCAGGAACAATTTCTTGAGCTGCGCCACTTACCGGTTCAAGAGGTAATACTTCATCGAGTTCTACTTTCCTCCCACTTATTTCTTTCGAGAGAAACTCTTTTTCTAGAAAGGACCCATTCTTGGCAACAAAGATCTTGCCTTCGGATCTGAGGTAGAAGGTATACCCAATAGTTTCTTTAGGGTATCCTATGAAGACGCATTTTTCCGATTTGAGTTCGAGCTTTTCAGGTTGAAGTTTCTTGACATAAGCATCTGTAACGCCCTCGATGCGGCTATATCTCCCATGTGTCGAAGCACGACTTAGAGGCATAACCGCATTGAAAGCAATGTCGCAAGTGAGGTAATCTTCACACAACCCATGCAATACATAAGGGAAAGAGATACATAGTTGGCTTACAATCGCCACTTCACACAAATACATGAATAAAGCATTACAACATCCAAATACAATCAAGGTCCGACTACGGAACCAAAATAAAAGAAGAACCCCAAATGCGACAAGGTCCCCGATCGACCCCAACTAGGCTCCACTACTGATCAACTAGAACGAAACAACACAAAGGACAAGATCTTCATCGAGCTCCTCCTGAGCTTGGTTGCGTCATCTGCTCGGTTACATCGGCACCTGCAAACTGGTTTTGGAAGTATCTGTGAGCCATGGAGACTCAGCAATCTCACACCCTCGCGATCAAGACTATTTAAGCTTATAGGAAGGATAAAAGGTATGAGGTGGAGCTGCAGCAAGCGACTAGCATATATGGTGGCTAACATACGCAAATGAGAGCGAGAAGAGAAGGCAAAGCGCGATCGAGAAACTATGATCAAGAAGTGATCCTAGAACAACCTACGTCAAGCATTACTCCAACATCGTGTTCGCTTCTCAGACTCTGCCGGAAAGAGACCATCACGGTTAGACACGCGGTTGATGTATTTTAATTAAGGTAAACTTCAGGTTTTCTACAACCGGACATTAACAAATTCCCATCTGCCCATAACCACGGGCACAGCTTTCGAAAGTTCAAATCCCTGCAGGGGTGTCCCAACTTAGCCCATGACAAGCTCTCACGGTCAACGAAGGAATATACCTCCTCCCGAGACATTCCGATCAGACTCGGTATCCCGGTTCTTCAAGACATTTCGACAGGTTAAAACAAATCCAGCAACACCGCCCGAATGTGCCGACAAATCCCGATAGGAGCTGCACATATCTCATTCTCAGGGCACACTCAGATGAGACATCCTACGAGTAAAACCAAACCTCAAGTTGCCCCGAGGTGGCCCTGCAGTCTACTCGGTCGGACCAACACTCGGAGGAGCACTGGCCCGGGGGGTTAGAATAAAGATGACCCTTGAGTCTGCAGAACCCAAGGGAAGGTGGTAGGTTGTTAGTGCAAATGGTAAAACCAAGGTTGGGCATTGCTGGAGGAGTTTTATTCAAGGAGAACTGTCGAGGGGGTTCCCATTATAGCCCAACCGCGTAAGGAACGCAAAATCCGGGAACATAACACCGATATGACGGAAACTAGGGTGGCAAGAGTGGAACAAAACACCAGGCATAAGGCCGAGCCTTCCACCCTTTACCAAGTATATAGATGCATTAATTAAATAAGATATATTGTGATATCCCAACAAGTAAACTTGTTCCAACAAGGAACAACATCTCCATGTTCCAACAAGGAACAAACTTCAATCTTCACCTGCAACTAACAACGCTATAAGAGGGGCTGAGCAAAGCGGTAACATAGCCAAACAACGGTTTGCTAGGACAAGGTGGGTTAGAGGCTTGGTTCAACAATATGGGAGGCATGATAAGAAAGTGGTAGGTATCGCAGCATAGGCATAGCAAAAGAGCGAGCAACTAACAAGCAAAGATAGAAGTGATTTCGAGGATATGGTCATCTTGCCTGAAATCCCGCAAGGAAGAAGAACGAGTCCATGAAGAAGACAAACGGACGTAGTCGAATGGGTCCTCACAATCACGATGTTACCGGAACCAACCCGAAGAAGCAAACACCGGAAAGAAGCACACAACATAGTAAACTACCAACACATGAACAAGGTATGATATGCGGGATGCGGTATGCGATGCATATGCATGATTTGCAAAGGAATGAATGAACCTGGCCTCAACTTGGAAATCCAAGTGTGCCACTGGAAATATGAGATGAAATCGCTTGAAAACGATATAAAGATTGCCGGAATCGGAGTTACAGTTTGGAAATGGCAAGCAATTCAAATATGACACCGGTCTGTGATATACATCAAGTAGCCATCTAAATGCAACAAGATGAACATGCTACAGCACTCAAACATGGAAACAAAATACATGGCAGTGATCCATACATGATGCTTAACAAAAGATGAACACTGAGCTATGGCCAATTCATCCATTAACAGGTTCAAACAAGCATGGCTATAATGCATTTGGTAAACAGATTTCAGACTTAGTGAAATTTACACTTGCCTGGAATTTCAGATCAGATAGCACTCTTTGGAGCATGAAAACTATATGCTACAGGAGCTTAACAAAAGTCCCTTAGTGACCTTGAGCCAAAAGGGATCAGAAAATACAATTGCAGGCATGTGAACATGGCAAAAACATAATCAGATCCCAGACTTGGTGAAAAACTGGAACATGCAAATCAGATATCAAGTAGGCATGTTAACGAGCTCGATGCACTCACTACAGAGTGAGTCATGACAATCTAAGAATACACCCATTAAGAATACACATTATACAAGCTAGACATGGCAAGAACAATAACATAGCATGCATGGATCAACTACAACATCCTCGGCAAAATCGCTAACAAGTAGACAATCTGCCCAGATTCATGAAAATAGCAAAAGTAGAGCTCGATTGACTCAAGCTAGGGTGCTCCATAAATGCAAACAAAGACATGGATGGATAGATCACTACAAGATTAACAAAACATCCTTACTGATCATCCTCAAAAGAGGCACGGATCACTAGGAAACAACATGAACATATGGCATAATGAGATAAATAGATCAAGGACTTGGTGGAATTGCTAAGTCCCTGAAATCAGCATTAACGACTGCACCACTTTGCAAGCTTGTGCTAGTCACCACACGCATCACAAAAATACATGGTTTGCACCTCTGGAAAGATGGCAAAGAATATAACAAAACTCATGTAGAGCTCAGGGGCATATCATGCACACATTAATCATGGCAAAAAATGACAAATATCTAATTGGAGCAGCAGACCTGACATTTATCTCAAATAGCACTCTTCCAACAGCATTTCGGGCATCAAGATGAACTCAAATGAGAATGATGCAATGAGATGAAATGATGTACTCTCTGAGACGTACATTTTGATATGCTATATGCGCAAAACGGAGCTACAGATGTAGAGTTACGACATGATGAACATGGGCATATGAAACATGGATATCTCGGGGACTTGGTAGAAATTTAGACCTCCGAGAAGTCAACCCGGGACGAGGATATCCGGGGAGATCCGGATCGAGGGGCCGCGTTTGGATGAGATCCCGGTGGATCCCGTCCCGATCCGCCGGATCTCACCGGAGAGGACGACGACGGCTGGAGGGAGGACGCGGTCGCCGGAGAAGACGAGGAAGGTCATCGGCGACCTCGGCGGGCGTCGGATCCGGCGGAGCTCGGGCACGTGCGGCCGGATCTCGTGGGGCGGCGGAGGGCGCGGCGAGGGAGGCGGAGTGGGGCGGCGAGGTTGGATGGCGGCGCCGGCGAGGGTCCCGCGCGGCAGAGCGGCGGCCGGCGATGGCGCCCGGTGCGGCTGGCGGCGCCAGCGGGGAGGAAGAAGCGGCGGGGAGGCGGGCCTCGCTCGGGGCAGGCGCGCGGAGGAGATGGGCTCGGAGGGCCGGCCGTGGGCTCGTGGGCCCGCGGCGGCGCTTGCCACGTGTCGGTCCAGGAGAGGCTGGGGGCGGCGGCGCGCGGACGGGCGGACATGTCCGGCCCGGTCGGACACATCCGGCGGCTAGAGGATGACGAAGACTAGGGTTAGGGTAGGGAAAGATCCGAAAAATTCGGGGTAAGCCACATATTTATAGGTAGAGGGAGCTAGGAGAGTCCAAATGAGGTGCGGTTTTTGGCCACGCGATCGTGATCGAACGCTCTGGATGACGGAGAGGGTTTAGGTGGGTTTTGGGCCAAAATGGAAGGGTGTTGGGCTGCAACACACATGAGGCCTTTTCGGTCCCTCGGTTAACCGTTGGAGCATCAAACGAAGTCCAAATGGCACGAAACTTGACAGGTAGTCTACCGGTAGTAAACCAAGGCCGCTTGGCAAGTCTCAGTCCAATCCGGAAATGTTTAACCCCCACACACGAGAAGAAGGTAGAAATGACCACCGGAGGAGAACGGAGCGCCAGAATGCAAAACGGACAACGGGGAAAATGCTCAGATGCATGAGACGAACATGTATGCAAATGAAATGTGCATGATGACATGATATGCAATGCATGACATGCAAGCAAAGACAAAGCAACAACAGCGAATAACTGGAGGACACCTGGCACATCAGTCTCGGGACGTTACAACACTCCACCACTACGAGAGGATCTCGTCTCGAGATCTAGAATGGCACCGGAGGGAAAACAGACGAGAAAGAGAAGAAGTAAAAACTGAGTTGCTTCTTTGACAAACGAGTGAAACCACGAACCTTGTGAGGTCGAGCAACTTGAAAGAAAGAATGCAACGAGAAAGAGCAAAGTTGAAAGCACTCCGTTAGGAAAAAAGAACAAGGAAGAACAAATTCGAACAGCACTCCGGTTGGAAAGATATGCAAGGCTTGATAAAATGAAAGAACTTGAGCAGAGGACACAACACTCCGGTTAAATGGATAAGCATGAAAAGAACATGATCTTTGACAAACGAGATGATGGGTTGAAAAGAGCAACATCACAATGCCTCCGGAACGAAAGAATAGAATATAGATAATTGAAATAAAAGAATGGAGAAGCAAATGCCAACTTCTGTCACAAAAAGAGTTTGAGAAGGCATCCTTAGGAGAAGGGTCGAACGGAGTTGTTGGAACACCAACAACGAAAAGAATAATCTTGATATGGTCTTATGGAATACATCTCAAAATTATGAGGTGACAACCTGCCACTCACGGGAAAAAGAATTGGATTGGTATGACCAAGGAGACGAGAACGTATATCACCGGGAGGATAAAGAAGAACTAGGGTCGTTTATAAGCACCATAAATAGTAACAAACCTTAGGGAAGGCTTTAGGTGAAATATAACCCAAGATAATTCCAATGAAGAGATTGATGGATTTACAATACCCCATTCTTGACAACGTGTGAATCATGAAACATGAACTCAAATATCAAGAATGATGTAAAACCACCTCCAATGATATGGTAGAAAGAAATGCACTCCAGATTCCAAGATGAAGAATGCTTGAGCTCATCTGAAAAGAATCTTGATGAACACTTCGAGAAGGAATTAAATCCTTTATGAACCATCATGTAGAGCCTCCATGGAGAACTCTGGTAATAAAAGGATGATAAAAGGAAGAGAAGTTGAAAACACAAGGTGGAGCCTTGCAATGATTTAGATGGAGCTTCGCGATGATATAATTGCGAGAGCTTGGGACTCCGAGAAAGAAAAATGAATCAAGTGAAACCGAGAATTTGATGAGCCTCTGGAATAAAGAATTAATCACTTGGATGAAGCAAGAATAAGAATTACGTTATGCGTATCCTTCACCAATTAAATTGATGACAATCAACGGATTTGGCATACCACTTATTCTCGTTGAAAGGATTAGGAGAGATATCGATAACTTGATAAGGTCTTCAATGAAACACCTGTAGGATTGAAAATGAACGAAGTAAAGATAACGAAACACCAGGAAAAATTAGCAAATGAACGAAGATACTTGAGAGGGTTTAGATCCATGGGAATGAAGAGATCATGAACTGATTAGAGGATATTCGAACGATGCACCGGTAAGATTGGAGAATGCTAACTGGAAGCTGAGAATGAATAACCTGAAATGATGGACTCCGGATAAGCAAACTGAGAAGACTCTTGAATTGCTCCGGATAGGTGAAAAGAATTCTCACTATCACAAATAATTATGAGAGGATGGCAACAAGATAGAATCACGAATCTTGAAGAGAATGGAGCAAGATTTAAGAGAAACTCTTCTTCGGTCTTCAAAATCTGCGAATGATGATGAGAAACACCACCATGAATTGTTGAGGCACTCCGGAATGAAGAATGGAAAGGTTGAGCCAACGATGAAAAGAAATGAAAGATCTTGGAGAAAGGCATTTGACTAATGATAATTCATTCTTACGTCAAACTTTAGAAGATTTGAGAATAACTCCGGGAGAATAAGAAGAGTCAGGTAAGATCCTGGAAAAGACCTGTGGGTTAGGGCCCACTCAAAAGAAACACCGTTGAGCGATTTAAAGGAGAGAAAGCACCGGTTGAATTAAATGGCTTGAATGAGATAACATCCTCGAAATAGGTTGAACTGATCTTGAATGAAAAGACGAGCCTTCTGAGATATTTTGAGCACTCCGGGACAATAGAATAGCGAGAGGTGAACGATTAAGAATTGCACCGGTCATGAGAAAACATTGAAATGAGGAAAAGATATGTTCAACAAAGTTTGACTTGAAACCACCGGAGAAGAAAGAAAACCGAGAATGATGAGCTTGAAGCTCCATTAGAATCTTCCTGAGAATCGCCGGATAAGAACATTGACGGAAAAGGAATGAAGAGGCCTCGCATCAATAAGATGGATACTCGATTAAGAAATCTGAATCCTTGGAGAAAAACAAAGGGAGGGAGGGTGGGAAAAACAAAGGCAACTTGGAGACGAATGAAACAAACACCGTTGAGAAGAACTGATACTTGATCTTGCGGTTGTTGAAATGATCGGATCGACTTGAAGAGAAACACTCGCCGGTTGAAAAGGATTGACATGACAATCTCGATTATCATGAAGGATTAGTACTCCCGTAGGAATAGGAGAACACCACTTATAAAAGGTATAGAATCAACATTTGACTTCAAAGCAACTCAAATACCACAACTCAAAAACAAAACAAAGGATTGGCTTGCAGAATAAGACGGAACAAACATATGATAGAGATTTCGTCCGAAGTTTTCGTGGTGGGGCCTACACATGACATACGAAGCGTCCCCGAGTCGGCATAGCCAAGGACTCTTTAATACACAACGAGACCACTGTAAAACCAACCGTGAATAGGCGGACCACTAGACGTCGAACCCCAATTTCATATCATACATCTGTTGGAAAGATATCCTAAGAACTACTTGATTTCCCACCTATGAAACTCCCGAACCTTTCCGGTTATGCAATCAGGTGTTGGGGATACAGGGGAAGCATAATATCTCACCCAAACTAACAAATCCTACATCCAGCTGTATCCATCGTTCAACACATAACCAAGAAACCTTCGGAAATCATCTACCTCAACCTTCGAAAAGCATCTGTTATACAAGTTATGGCAATACTCCCGAACTCCCGCCCCAGTACTGGGTGGCGTTGAGGTTATCTCACCAACAACTGCATAAAAGAGATTTTCAATGTCGGCAAAACTAAACTCAGGTATTCCAGAACTGCAACGATAAAATTGTGACGACAACACCTCGGAGCTCAACTCCCCGGGACACTGCCACAACCCCTAAATGACAGGAGGCACCAAGAACAATTTTCTCGTCACAAATCCATCGGAACGATTCCAAAATACCCGCGTGATCCTAAACTCTTTTTTTAGCGAAATTTGAGAAGAGAAGAGTCAAAACTCTACGTCAGGTTGCCTTACCAGAGCGATGAGGAGACTGGGGAGTAAAAAGAATTCCTAAACTCTCCGATATATAATTCCTATATGACTCAAAACATTTTTCTAGACACAACTCGGCTGCTAAAAACGATCAAGCAATGGGGGCTCCTAAGGTCGGGGAAGGCTCTGATACCAACTTGTAACGCCCTCGATGCGGCTATATCTCCCACGTGTCGAAGCACGACTTAGAGGCATAACCGCATTGAAAGCAATGTCGCAAGTGAGGTAATCTTCACACAACCCATGTAATACATAAGGGAAAGAGATACATAGTTGGCTTACAATCGCCACTTCACACAAATACATGAATAAAGCATTACAACATCCAAATACAATCATGGTCGGACTACGGAACCAAAATAAAAGAAGAACCCCAAATGCGACAAGGTCCCCGATCGACCCCAACTAGGCTCCACTACTGATCAACTAGAACGAAACAACACAAAGGACAAGATCTTCATCGAGCTCCTCCTGAGCTTGGTTACGTCATCTGCTCGGTTACATCGGCACCTGCAAACTGGTTTTGGAAGTATCTGTAAGCCACGGGGACTCATCAATCTCACACCCTCGCGATCAAGACTATTTAAGCTTATAGGAAGGATAAAAGGTATGAGGTGGAGCTGCAGCAAGCGACTAGCATATATGGTGGCTAACATACACAAATGAGAGCGAGAAGAGAAGGCAAAGCGCGATCGAGAAACTATGATCAAGAAGTGATCCTAGAACAACCTACGTCAAGCATTACTCCAACACCGTGTTCGCTTCCCGGACTCCGCCGGAAAGAGACCATCACGGTTACACACGCGGTTGATGTATTTTAATTAAGGTCAACTCCAGGTTTTCTACAACGGGACATTAACAAATTCCCATCTGCCCATAACCGCGGGCACGGCTTTCGATAGTTCAAATCCCTGCAGGGGTGTCCCAACTTAGCCCATGACAAGCTCTCACGGTCAATGAAGGAATAGACCTCCTCCCGAGACATTCCGATCAGACTCGGCATCCCAGTTCTTCAAGACATTTCGACAGGTTAAAACAAATCCAGCAACAGCGCTCGAATGTGCCAACAAATCCCGATAGGAGCTGCACATATCTCGTTCTCAGGGCACACTCAGATGAGACATCCTACAAGTAAAACCAAACCTCAAGTTGCCCCGAGGTGGCCCCGCAGTCTACTCGGTCGGACCAACACTCAGAGGAGCACTGGCCCGGGGGGGGGGGGTTAGAATAAAGATGACCCTTGAGTCTGCAGAACCCAAGGGAAGGTGGTAGGTTGTTAGTGCAAATGGTAAAACCAAGGTTGGGCATTGGCTGGAGGAGTTTTATTCAAGGCGAACTGTCAAGGGGTTCCCATTATAGCCCAACCGCGTAAGGAACGCAAAATCTGGGAACATAACACCGATATGACGGAAACTAGGGCGGCAAGAGTGGAACAAAACACCAGGCATAAGGCCGAGCGTTCCACCCTTTACCAAGTATATAGATGCATTAATTAAATAAGATATATTGTGATATCCCAACAAGTAAACTTGTTCCAACAAGGAACAACATCTCCATGTTCCAACAAGGAACAAACTTCAATCTTCACCTGCAACTAACAACGCTATAAGAGGGGCTGAGCAAAGCGGTAATATAGCCAAACAAAGGTTTGCTAGGACAAGGTGGGTTAGAGGCTTGGTTCAACAATATGGGAGGCATGATAAGCAAGTGGTAGGTATCGCAGCATAGGCATAGAAAAAGAGCGAGCAACTAACAAGCAAAGATAGAAGTGATTTCAAGGGTATGGTCATCTTGCCTGAAATCCCGCAAGGAAGAAGAACGAGTCCATAAAGAAGACAAACGGACGTAGTCGAATGGGTCCTCACAATCACGACGTTACCGGAACCAACCCGAAGAAGCAAACACCGGAAAGAAGCACACAACATAGTAAACAACCAACACATGAATAAGGTATGATATCCGGGATGCGGTATGCGATGCATATGCATGATTTGCAAAGGAATGAATGAACCTGGCCTCAACATGGAAATCCAAGTGTGCCACTGGAAAGATGAGATGAAATTGCTTGAAAACGATATAAAGATCACCGGAATCAGAGTTACGGCTTGAAAACGATATAAAGATCACCGGAATCGGACATATCCGGCCCGGTCGGACACGTCCGGCGGCTGGAGGATGACGAAGACTAGGGTTAGGGTAGGGAAAGCTCCGAAAAATTCGGGGGAAGCCACATATTTATAGGTAGAGGGAGCTAGGAGAGTCCAAATGAGGTGCGATTTTCTGGCCACGCGATCGTGATCGAACGCTCTAGATGATGGAGAGGGTTTAGGTGGGTTTTGGGCCAAAATGGAAGGGTGTTGGGCTCCAACACAGATGAGGCCTTTTCGGTCCCTCGGTTAACCGTTGGAGCATCAAACGAAGTCCAAATGGCACGAAACTTGACAGGCGGTCTACCGGTAGTAAACCAAGGCCACTTGGCAAGTCTCGGTCCATTCCGGAAATGTTTAACCCCCACACACGAGAAGAAGGTAGAAATGACCACCAGAGGAGAACGGAGCGCCAGAATGCAAAACGGACAACGGGGAAAATGCTCAGATGCATGAGACGAACATGTATGGAAATGAAATGTGCATGATGACATGATATGCAATGCATGACACGCAAGCAAAGACAACGCGACAACAGCAAATAACTGGAGGACACCTGGCACATCGGTCTCGGGACGTTACAGCATCGCATCCCCATACTTTTAGAAACGACATCTTAGGTTTCTTCCCAAACCATAATTCATACGGTGTCATCTCAACGGATTTCGACGGAGCCCTATTTAAAGTGAATGTGGGAGTCTCTAAAGCGTAGCCCCAAAATGACAGCGGTAAATCGGTAAGAAACATCATAGATCGCACCATATCCAATAGATTGCGATTACGACGTTCGGACACACCATTACGCTGAGGTGTTCCAGGCGGCGTGAGTTGTGAAACTATTCCACATTTCCTTAAATGTGTGCCAAATTCGTGACTCAAGTATTCTCCCCCACGATCTGATCGCAAGAACTTGATTTTCTTGTCACGTTGATTCTCAACCTCACTCTGAAATTCCTTGAACTTTTCAAAGGTCTCAGACTTGTGTTTCATTAAGTAGACATACCCATATCTACTCAAGTCATCAGTGAGGGTGAGAACATAACAATAGCCACTGCAAGCCTCAACACTCATTGGACCGCACACATCAGTATGTATGATTTCCAATAAGTTGGTTGCTCGCTCCATTGTTCCTGAGAACGGAGTCTTGGTCATTTTACCCATGAGGCATGGTTCGCACGTGTCAAATGATTCGTAATCAAGAGACTCCAAAAGTCCATCGGCATGGAGCTTCTTCATGCGTTTGACACCTATGTGACCAAGGCGGCAGTGCCACAAGTATGTGGGACTATCATTATCAACCTTACATCTTTTGGTATTCACACTATGAATATGTGTAACATTACGCTCGAGATTCACTAAGAATAAACCATTCACCAGGGGAGCATGACCATAAAACATATCTCTCATATAAATAGAACAACCATTATTCTCGGATTTAAATGATTATCCATCTCGAATTAAACGAGATCCTGATACAATGTTCATGCTCAAAGCTGGCACTAAATAACAATTATTGAGGTTTAAAACTAATCCCGTAGGTAAATGTAGAGGCAGCATGCCGACGGTGATCACATCAACCTTGGAACCATTCCCGACGCGCATCGTCACCTCGTCCTTCGCCAGTCTCCGCTTATTCCACAGCTCCTGCTTTGAGTTACAAATGTGAACAACCGCACCGGTATCAAATACCCAGGAGCTACTACGAGTACTGGTAAGGTACACATCAATTACATGTATATCACATATACCTTTAGTGTTGCCAGCCTTCTTGTCCGCTAAGTATTTGGGCAGTTCCGCTTCCAGTGACCACTTCCCTTGCAATAAAAATACTCAGTCTCGGGCTTGGGTCCATTCTTTGGCTTCTTTCCGGCAGCTTGCTTATCGGGCGCGGCAACTCCCTTGCCACCCTTCTTGAAGTTCTTCTTACCCTTGCCTTTCTTGAACTTAGTGGTTTTATTCACCATTAACACTTGATGTTCCTTTTTGATTCCCACCTCTGCTGATTTCAGCATTGAATATACCTCAGGAATGGTCTTTTCCATCCCCTGCATATTGAAGTTCATCACAAAGCTCTTGTAGCTCGGTGGAAGTGACTGAAGGATTCTGTCAATGACCGCATCATCCGGGAGATTAACTCCTAGCTGAGTCAAGCGGTTATGCAACCCATACATTTTGAGTATGTGCTCGCTGACAGAACTATTTTCCTCCATCTTACAACTGAAGAACTTGTCGGAGACTTCATATCTCTCGACCCAGGCATGAGCTTGGAAAACCATTTTCAGCTCTTCGAACATCTCATATGCTCCGTGTCTCTCAAAACGCTTTTGGAACCCTGGTTCTAAGCTGTAAAGCATGCCACACTGAATGAGGGAGTAATCATCAGCACGTGACTGCCAAGCGTTCATAACGTCTTGGTTCTCTGGGATGGGTGCGTCACCTAGCGGTGCTTCTAGGACATAATCTTTCTTGGCAGTTATGAGGATGATCCTCAGGTTCCGGATCCAGTCCGTATAGTTGCTTCCATCACCTTTCAGCTTGGTTTTCTCTAGGAACGCGTTGAAGTTGAGGACAACGTGGGCCATTTGATCTACAAGACATATTGTAGATATTTTAGACTAAGTTCATGATAATTAAGTTCATCTAATCAAATTATTCAATGAACTCCCACTCAGATAGACATCCCTCTAGTCATCTAAGTGAAACATGATCCGAGTCAACTAGGCCGTGTCCGATCATCACGTGAGACGAACTATCCAACATCGGTGAGCATCTTCATGTTGATCGTATCTTGTATACAACTCATGCTCGACCTTTCGGTCTTCCGTGTTCGGAGGCCATGTCTGTACATGCTAGGCTCGTCAAGTTAACCTAAGTGTATTGCGTGTGTAAATCTGGCTTACACCCGTTGTATTCGAACGTTAGAATCTATCACACCCGATCATCACGTGGTGCCTCGAAACAACGAACCTTCGCAACGGTGCAGAGTTAGGGGGGACACTTTCTTGAAATTATTACGAGGGATCATCTTATTTAAGCTACCGTCGTTCTAAGCAAATAAGATGTAAAACATGATAAACATCACATGCAATCAAATAGTGACATGATATGGCCAATATCATTTGCTCCTTTTGATCTCCATCTTCGGGGCTTCATGATCATCGTTGTCACCGGCATGACACCATGATCTCCATCATCATGATCTCCATCATCGTGTATTCTTGAAGTTGTCTCGTCATCTATTACTTCTACTACTACGGCTAACGCTTTAGCAATAAAGTAAAGTAATTACATGACGTTTATGTTGACACGCGGGTCATAAATAAATTAAGGCAACTCCTATGGCTCCTGCCGGTTGTCATACTCATCGACATGCAAGTCATGATTCCTATTACAAGAACATGATCAATCTCATACATCACATATATCATTCATCACATCCTTTTGGCCATATCACATCACATGACACATGCTGCAAAAACAAGTTAGATGTCCTCTAATTGTTGTTACAAGTTTTTACGTGGCTGCTATAGGTTTCTAGCAAGAATGTTTCTTACCTACGCCAAAACCACAACGTGATATGCCAATTTCTATTTACCCTTCATAAGGACCCTTTTCATCGAATCTGATCCGACTAAAGTGGGAGAGACAAACACCCGCCAGCCACCTTATGCAACTAGTGCATGTCAATCGGTGGAACCAGTCTCACATAAGCGTACGTGTAAGGTCGGTCCGGGCCGCTTCATCCCACGATGCTGCCGAATCAAGATAAGACTAGTAACGGCAAGGAAATTGACTATATCCACGCCCACAACTGCTTTGTGTTCTACTCGTGCATAGAAACTACGCATAGACCTAGCTCTGATACCACTGTTGGGGAACGTAGCAGAATTTTAATTTTTTCTACGCATCACCAAGATCAATCTATGGAGTCATCTAGCAACAAGGGAGAGGGGAGTGCATCTACATACCCTTGTAGATCGCGCGTGGAAGCGTCCAAGAGAACGGGGTTGATGGAGTCATACTCGTCGTGATCCAAATCACCAATGACCTAGCGCCGAACGGACGGCACCTCCGCATTCAACACACGTACGGTTGGGAAGACATCTCCTCCAACTTGATCCAGCAAGGGGGAAGGAGAGGTTGATGAAGATCCGGCAGCACGACGGCGTGGTGGTGGAAGCAACGGTGATCTCGGCAGGGCTTCGCCGAGCACTTCGAGAAGGAGAGGTGTCACGGGAGGGAGAGGGAGAGGCCAGGGGCTAGGGTGCGGCTCGCCTCCCTCCCCCCACTATTTATAGGACCCCTAGGGGGCGCCGGCCCTAGGAGATCCAATCTCCAAGGGGGGCGGCGGCCAAGGGGTGGCTTGCCCCCCAAGCCAAGTGGGGCGCCCCCACCCCTAGGGTTTCCAACCCTAGGCGCAGGGGAGGCCCAAGGGGGGCGCACCAGCCCACTAGGGGCTTGTTCCCCTCCCACTTCAGCCCATGGGGCCCTCCGGGATAGGTGGCCCCACCTGGTGGACCCCCGGGACCCTTCCGGTGGTTCTGGTACAATACCGATTACCCCCGAAACTTTCCCGATGGCCGAAACTTGACTTCCTATATATAAATCTTCACATCCGGACCATTCCGGAACTCCTCGTGACTTCAGGGATCTCATCCGGGACTCTGAAAAACTTTCGGGTTACCGTATACTAATATCTCAACAACCCTAGCATCACCGAACCTTAAGTGTGTAGACCCTACGGGTTCGGGAGACACGCAGACATGACCGAGACGACTCTCCGGTCAATAACCAACAGCAGGATGTGGATACCCATGTTGGCTCCCACATGCTCCTCGATGATCTCATCGGATGAACCACGATGTCGAGGATTCAATCAATCCGTATACAATTCCCTTTGTCAATCGGTACGTTACTTGCCCGAGACTCGATCGTCGGTATCCCAATACCTCATTCAATCTCGTTACCGGCAAGTCACTTTACTTGTACCGTAATGCATGATCCTGTGATCAACCACTTGGTCACATTGAGCTCATTATGATGATGCATTACCGAGTGGGCCCAGAGATACCTCTCCGTCATACGGAGTGACAAATCCCAGTCTCGATTCGTGCCAACCCAACAGACACTTTCGGAGATACCTGTAGTGTACCTTTATAGTCACCCAGTTACGTTGTGACGTTTGGCACACCCAAAGCACTCCTACGGTATCCGGGAGTTGCACAATCTCATGGTCTAAGGAAATGATACTTGACATTCGGAAAAGCTACAGCAAAGGAACTACACGATCTTTGATCTATGCTTAGGATTGGGTCTTGTCCATCACATCATTCTCCTAATGATGTGATCCCGTTATCAATGATATCCAATGTCCATAGTCAGGAAACCATGACTATATTTTGATCAACGAGCTAGTCAACTAGAGGCTCACTAGGGACGTGTTGTGTTCTATGTATTCACACATGTATTACGATTTCCGGATAACACAATTATAGCATGAACAATAGACAATTATCATGAACAAAGAAATATAATAATAACCATTTTATTATTGCCTCTAGGGCATATTTCCAACAAAGAACTCACATACTTATTGCAAAAATATATTAGTTATCGAAACAAAGTACTACGCGCATGATCCTAGGGGGATAGATTGGTAGGAAAAGACCATCGCTCGTCCCCGACCAACACTCATAAGGAAGACAATCAACAAATAAATCATGCTCCGACTTCATGACATAACGGTTCACCATACGTGCATGCTACGGGAATCACAAACTTTAACACAAGTATCTCTCAAATTCACAACCACTCAACTAGCATGACTCTAATATCACCATCTTCATATCTCAAAACAATCATCAAGTATCAAACTTCTCATAGTATTCAATGCACTCTATATGAAAGTTTTTATTATACCCATCTTGGATGCCCATCATATTAGTACTAGTTTCATAACCAAAGCAAATTACCATCCTGTTTAGGACTCTCAAAATAATATAAGTGAAGAATGAGAGTTCATCTGTTTCTTCAAAATAAAACCACTGTCGTGCTCTAAAAAGATATAAGTGAAGCACTAGAGCAAATGACAAACTACTCCGAAAGATATAAGTGAAGATCAATGAGTAGTCGAATAATTATGTAACTATGTGAAGACTCTCTAACATTTAACAATTTGAGATCTTCGTATATTATTCAAACAGAAAGCAAAACAAAATAAAATAAAATGATGCTATAAGCAAAACACATATCATGTGGTGAATAAAAATATAGCTCCAAGTAAAGTTACCGATAGACGAAGACGAAAGAGGGGATGCCATCCGGGGAATCACCAAGATTAGGCTCTTGCTTGTCCTTGAATATTACCTTGGGGTGCCTTGGGAATCCCCAATATTAGGCTCTTGCCACTCCTTATTCCATAGTCCATCGAATCTTTACCCAAAACTTCAAAACTTCACAACACAAAACTTAACAGAAAAACTCGTAAGCTCCGTTAGTATAAGAAAATAAATCTCCACTTAGGTACTGTTGTGAACTCATTCCAATTTCATATTGGTGTAATATCTACTGTATTCCAACTCACTTATAGTTCATACCCTCCGATACTACCCATAGATTCATCAAAATAAGCAAACAACACATAGAAAACAGAATCTGTCCAAAACAGAACAGTCTGTAGTAATCTGGATCAAACATATACTTCTGGAACCCCCAAAATTCTAAAATAAATTTTTGGACGTGAGGAATTTATCTAGTAATCATCTACAAAAAGAATTAACTAAATATAACTCTCCAATAAGAAATGGAAGCTAATCTCGTGAGCACTAAAGTTTCTGTTTTTTACAGGAAGATCACAAAGACTTCACCCAAGTCTTCCCAAAGGTTCTACTTGGCACAAACACTAATTAAAAGCATAAAACCACATATTAACAGAGGCTAGATGAATTATTTATTACTAAACAGTAGAAAAAAGCAAAGAACAAAAATAAAGTTGGGTTGCCTCCCAACAAGCGCTATCGTTTAACGCCCCTAGCTAGGCATGATGATTTCAATGATGCTCACATAAAAGATAAGAATTGTAACATAAAGAGAGCATCATGAAGAATATGACTAGCACATTTAAGTCTATACCACTTCCTATGCATAGGGATTTTGTGAGCAAACAACTTATGGGAACAAGAATCAACTTGCATAAGAAGGTAAAACAAGCATAACTTCAAGATTTTCAACACATAGAGAGGAAACTTGATATTATTGCAACTCCTACAAGCATATATTCCTCCCTCATAATAATTTTCAGTAGCATCATGAATGAATTCAACAATATAACTATCACATAAAGCATTCTTTTCATGATCTACAAGCATAGAAATTTTATTACTCTCCACATAAGCAAAAAATTTCTCGTTCGGAATAGTGGGAGTATCATAAGAAACTCGAATACTTAAAATTGTTTCCACATTAAATAAGTAATGTTCAAAAAAAGGGTAATCATAATCATGACAAGGTTTATAAATATAATAATCACTACTTTTTATAGCATAAGTATCATCACAATAATCATCATAAGTAGCAACGTTGTTCTCATCATAATCGATTGAAACCTCTTCCAAGATAGTGGAATCATTACTAAATAAAGTCATGACCTCCTCAAATACACTTTCGTAATTATCACAATAAGATTCAACATCCTCCAAAATAGTGGGATCATTACTTCCTAAAGTTGACACTCTTCCAAACCCACTTTCATCAATATAATCATCATAAGTAAGAGGCATGCTATCATCATAACAAATTTGCATATCAAAACTTGGGAGGCTAGAAATATCATCTTCGTTAAACATAGCATCCCCAAGCTTAGGACAAACATTAATTTCAGCTAATATATTTTCAAATATGTCATTCTTATCAAACATACCATCCCCAAGCTTGGGCCTTTTCATATCATAAGCATAATCACTCTCATCATTAATATTATGGATAGCACCAATAGTATAGCAATTATCATCATCACAATGAGTAATAGGGGCAACATCATTTTGGAGGGATACCTTTTCACCTTTGCTCCTTCATCCTTTCTTTTTCTTCTTCACATTATGTGTGGGTTCAATCCTCTTTTTGGAGCTCCTTATTGATGAGAATGGCTGATTAGAAGGCTCCTCCTCGTTACCTGATTCATCATAAGAAATAATAGGAGGATATTGGGAAACCTCTTCCCTTTCATTAGTATTCTCTTCATCCTCTATTTGTTTTCTTTTCTTTATGTAATTGGCAATATAAGGATTTTCAATGCAATTCAGCGTACATTACATAAAAATTTCTTCTAGATCAATATCATGGAATTTCTCAAGGTTATATTCTGGAATATGCTTAGTTATACTTTTCATTTCTTCATAACCCAAAAGCAAACTAAGTTCATTATGATGTGCAAGGGAAATCAAATCATCACAATTTCTGGACACGATACGATCATGGAACAATTTGCATCGGAGATTTAAATGACCATGTTCATTGCAAAGTTCAGAAGTATGGTGAAGAAATTTTAAAGGTTCAACACAAACATCTAGCCTCTCTTGCAACCACTTAGTTTCCGAATACTTATGCCTCTTGCAAAATCAATCTTCCCTATTTGGTGTGTACTTGCAAATCTATGCACTCCACAAATGTTGACATGCTTATAAGAGACATTTTCATCATGACTAGTGCAATCATCATTAGTACTATGGATATTCAAGGAGTTCATACTAATAACATTGCAATCATGCTCATCATTCAAAGATTTAGTGCCAAACATTTTAGAGACTTCTTATTCTATCATTTGAGCACAATTTTCCTTTCCATCATTCTCACGAAAGATATTAAAAAGATGAAGCGTATGAGGCAAACCCAATTCCATTTTTTTGTAGTTTTCTTTTATAAACTAAACTAGTGATAAAACAAGAAACAAAAAGATTCGATTGCAAGATCTAAAGATATACCTTCAAGCGCTAACCTCCCCGGCAACGGGGCCAGAAAAGAGCTTGATGTCTTCTACACAATCTTCTTCTTGTAGACTTTGTTGGGCCTCCAAGTGCAGAGGTTTGTAGGACAGTAGCAAATTTCCCTCAAGTGGATTACCTAAGGTTTATCAATCCATGGGAGGCGTAGGATCAAGATGGTCTCTCTCAAACAACCCTACAACCAAATAAAAAGAGTCTCTTGTGTCCCCAACACACCCAATACAATGGTAAATTATATAGGTGCACTAGTTCGGTGAAGAGATGGTGATACAAGTGTAATATGGATGGTAGATAAAGGTTTTTGTAATCTGAAAATATAAAAACAGCAAGGTAACTAATGATAAAAGTGAGCACAAACGGTATTGCAATGCTAGGAAACAAGGCCTAGGGTTCATACTTTCACTAGTGCAAGTTCTCTCAACAATAATAACATAATTGGATCATATAAATATCCCTCAACATGCAACAAAGATTCATCCAGAGTCACTAATAGCGGAGAACAAACGAAGAGATTATGGTAGGGTATGAAACCACCTCAAAGTTATCCTTTCTGATCGATCTATTGAAGAGTCCATAGTAAAATAACATGAAGCTATTCTTTCCGTTCGATCTATCTTAGAGTTCATACTAGAATAACACCTTAATATACAAATCAACCACTAATGTCACCTAGATACTCCAATGTCACCTCAAGTATTCGTGGGTATGATTATACGATATGCATCACACAATCTCAGATTCATCTATTCAACCAACACAAAGAACTTCAAAGAGTGCCCCATAGTTTCTACCGGAGAGTCAAGACGAAAACGTGTGCCAACCCCTATGCATAAGTTCACGAGGTCACGGAACTCACAAGTTGATCACCAAAACATACATCAAGTGGATCACGTGATATCCCATTGTCACCACAGATAAGCACATGCAAGACATGCATCAAGTGTTCTCAAATCCTTAAAGACTCAATCCGATAAGATAACTTCAAAGGGAAAACTCAATTCATCACAAGAGAGTAGAGGGGGAGAAACACCATAAGATCCAAATATAATAGCAAAGCTCGCGATACATCAAGATCGTGCCGACTCAAGAACACGAGAGAGAGAGATCAAAAACATAGCTACTGATACATACCCTCAGCCCTGAGGGAGAACTACTCCCTCTTCATCATGGAGAGCACCGAGATAATGAAGATGGCCACCGGAGAGGGATTCCCCCCTCCGGCAGGGTGCCGGGACGGGTCTTGATTGGTTTACGGTGGCTGCAGAGGCTTCTGGCAGCAGAACTCCCGATCTATTCTGTTCCCCGATGGTTTTAGGGTATATTGATATATATAGGTGAAAGAAGTCGGTCAGGGGAGCCACGAGGGGCCCACGAGGGTGGGGGCGTGCCCAGGGGGGTAGGGCGCGCCTCCCTGCCTCGTGGCTTCCTCGAAGCTTCCCTGATGTCTACTCCAAGTCTCCTGGATTGCTTCCATTCCAAAAATAACTCTCCCGAAGGTTTCATTCCGTTTGGACTCCGTTTGATATTCCTTTTCTTTGAAACACTGAAATAGGCAAGAAAACAACAATTTGGGCTGGGCCTCCGGTTAATAGGCTAGTCCCAAAAATAATATAAAAGTGGTTAGTAAAGCCCATAAACATCCAAAACAGATAATATAATACCATGAAACAATCAGAAGTTATAAATACGTTGGAGACGTATCACCGAGCTCGCCGGATCCCTCAACGGCAAGCACAGTCTTGCCCTTGCGCTTCCTGTTGCGGCGCTAGCCCTTCTTTGTCGGGGCGGAGGTGTCTTCGTTTGTGGATTCAGTTTCCGCACCGGTGTCCTCACCGGGGTACTTCCTCCCCTCTTTAGCCCGAGCATATCTATCGGCTAGCACATAAAGTTCGGCCACATCCTTGACCTTGTTCATCGCCAACTCCTCACGCATCTTGCGGTTGTGCACATTCAGATGAATTGCGCTGATCACTGCGGCGGGATGAACATCTGGGATGTTGTACTGCACTCGGCTAAACCTTTGTATGTACTTGCGCAGGTTTTCTCCTTCTTTTTGGGGGATGATGTGCAAATCGCTTGCTTCGCCATGAGCTTGGTTGCCTCCAGAGAAGGCGCCAACAAACTCATGACACAAATCCAACCAAGAAGAAATGGAATCCACTAGCAAGTGCATCAACCACGACATGACGTTGGGTTTGAGTGCCAACGGGAAGTAATTAGCACACACCTTGTCGTCGCGGGCTCCAGCAGCTTGCATCGCGATGGTGTAGATGTTGAGGAACTCTGACGGGTGGGTCTTGTCGTTCTACTTCTCGCCAACATCAGGCTTGAACGTGCGGTGGGAGGGCCACTGGAACTGCCGTAGCTCTCAGGTAAAGGCTGGACAACCCACCTCGTAAGGCGGGTCACCGGGGCCCCCCGGCGCCGGGTGGTCCATAGTAGGCCCCGCACGCCGATCTGACTAATGGCGCGTCTCCGTCATCGTTCGATGGTAGTTCGAGTGTCTTCCTGGGCTCGTTCCCGAAGGACTTGACGTTGGTCGCGGGTCAGACGACGCGGTGGAAACGTTGTCACCGACGTCGGGTCGACGGGCCGATGGCTGTTGTTGCGGCCTCGGGGGGTGGGGGAGGGGGGAGAGTGCACAGTGGTCGAAGCATCTCTGTTTCCCCACTGCCGGCATGCACCGTCTTGCCAGGACGCCGGTGCAAGGGTCCCGCTCGGAGCGGCTCATCTTGTTGGCGAAGCTGACAAGGCTTCGGATGGTGGATCTCCACTCGTCGAGCTTCTCCACAGCGGGGGGGAGTCGAGGAGAAGCTACACTCGCGCCAGCTCTTCTGCTGGTGTAGGTGGCGGCGAGATGTGCGTAGACCGTGATGCGCTCCGACTTCTAACTGGGTTAGAAGGGGCTCTGTCACGGTCTCGCGGTCGCGTGCCGCCTACACCGGCGTCTGAGCGTGCACGTCGGCCTGGCTCGTCCTGCGAGTGGCGCACAAGGCTCTTTCCATGGTGGTGCCCGAGGGCTCCGGCATCACGGTGTTGCTCATCACGCGCGGCCTAGGAAGGGCGCTGTCGGTGTCAAAATCGGCGGATCTCGGGTAGGGGGTCCTGAACTATGCGTCTAAGGTGGATGGTAACAGGAGGCAGGGGACACGATGTTTTACCCAGGTTCGGGCCCTCTTGATGGAGGTAAAACCCTACGTCCTGCTTGATTTATTCTTGATGATATGGGTATTACAAGAGTTGATCTACCACGAGATCGGAGAGGCTAAACCCTAGAAGCTAGCCTATGGTATGATTGTCTGTTGTCCTACGGACTAAAACCCTCCGGTTTATATAGACACCGGAGGGGGCTAGGGTTACACAAGGTCAGTTACAAAGGAGGAGATATACATATCCGTATCGCCTAGCTTGCCTTCCATGCCAAGTAGAGTCCCATCCGGACACGGGACGAAGTCTTCAATCTTGTATCTTCATAGTCCAACAGTCCGGCCAAAGGATATAGTCTGGTTGTCCGGAGACCCCCTAATCCAGGACTCCCACAGTAGCCCCTGAACCATGCTTCAATGACGACGAGTCCGGCGCGCAGTGTTGTCTTCGGCATTGCAAGGCGGGTTCCTCCACCGAATACACCCCGGAAGAATCTGAATACAAGGATAGTGTCCAACCCTACAAAATAAGTTCCACATACCACCGTAGAGAGAATAATATTTCCACAAATCTAATCTACTGACTCGTTTTTTCGACGTGACGTTTTATCATGGCCCGGTGATCATTCGAACCATTTCCTATAACTAGACCCGCACATAACGCGAGGCAGTTTCTTGACACGTCTTGTCAAAGCAGAGATCGTGTTCCCCTTATCACGGGATCCTCATCAATACGGGCGTGGGTAAGCCAACCGCGCCATCGATTACGACGCTTGGGGGATAAGCGAGTTTTATCAGGCTAGTGGGGGCGCACAGTTTCGGCCGCCCTTATAGAGGGATAAGGTTTAACCTTTCTCTACCCACGCCTTCTTCCTCCTTGCTCATCCGTTCTTGCGCACTCAAGCCCCAACGCCCAAGTCCGCATCTTTCTCCTCAACCTCCTCCAAACATGTCCGGAGCGGGAGGGAAGTGGATAGCTTACTCCATTACGAAGGAGCACATCAAAAAGCTGCGCAGAGCCGGACACTTAGCCGTGAATATCGCGCATCGGTTGCCCGCTGCAGGGCAGATCGTCCCTACCCCGAAACCTCATGAGAGGGTAGTTTTCCTCCACCACTTCCTCCGCGGACTGGGGTTTCCCCTGCATCCATTCATCTGTGGTCTCATGTTCTACTACGGGCTGGACTTTCATGATCTGGCCTCGAACTTTATCCTCAACATTTCGGCGTTCATTGTCGTCTATGAGGCCTTTCTCCGCATCCGCCCCCACTTTGTTCTGTGGCTGAAGACCTTCAATATCAAGCCGAAGGTGGTGGGCAGCCAACAAGCAGAATGCGGCGGAGCCATGGTGGGCAAGATGCCCAATGTTATATGGCTCGAAGGCTCCTTCGTGGAGACCATAAAGGGGTGGCAATCGGCTTGGTTCTACATCACTGAGCCACGCGACACCAACTGGGTGGCTGCCCCCGAGTTCCGATCTGGATTCCCCACGCGGCTCACCTCCTGGAAAGAGAAGGGCCTGTCCTGGGGTTCGTCGCTAGAGCTGGACGGACTCTAGAAATGTGTCCGGAATATGGCGGGAAAGAAGCTCAAGCTTCTCAATATAGTCCAGGTCATGCTCATCCGCCGGATCCTCCTGTGCCAACAACGGGACTTCAACTTGTGGGAGTTCGACCCGGCCCACCACCAGACTCTGAGCGAGCTCTTCGACACGACACACAAGGACGTCTGGAAGGTGCTGTTCAAGGGCACCGAGGTCCCTCCCTCCCTCACCGAGGACCGCGGGCTAAGCGCGAAGCGCCAAGCGCATTCGGTGAGTTCTATACATCTGGTAGGATATTTATTTCCCCTAGCTTAACCATGTGCGGGTTCTGAGCTCCATGCCTTTGACAGGACTGGATGGAGACGTCGGGGCAGATTAAATGTCCGGCCCCTCTGCCCGAAGACACCGCGGACGCTCTCCTAATGGAGATGCTGACTCCGGCTCCTTACAAGGTGCCGGAGAAGACCAAGAAGGCCAAGGGAACCCGAAAGAGTTCCCGACGCCAGGTGTTATCGGACTCATCGTCCGATAACTCCGTGATGCACTCCTCCCCTGAAGACAAGGAGGAAGATGAAGACGCTCCCCCTCCAGTCGGGGGAGACAAGAAAAGGAAGGCCGCCCCAACCGGGGGGGCTGAAGGGTCCAAGAAGGGAAGGACTCTTCTTCTGGACTTGACCACCACCGCCGCCGAAGGCGTAGATGAGTGGCTGCTCAGGGTCAAGCCCCTGGCGAAGTCGTAAGTATTCGGATGCCAGAGTAACTCATGGCATACCTTTGTCGCACTGCCTCTCCTAACGCCGAATTATGACTATGCAGACCGCCACGAGCCCGTATCGACGTATCGTCGGACGGCTCCCTGGGCTCGTCGGATATGGACAGCGATCCACTTCCGACTGCCACCTCCCCTTGCCCTATGGACAACGCCAAGGTATTGTCTCAAAAGGCACCGGGTCGAGGGGAGACAGTCCCGGAGGCACCTCAAGGCGACCTTCCGGACTACGGGAGCAGAGGGAGCAAGGCTCCCGAGGGCTCCGAGTTCGGCCCTCAGCCGAACGCCGCGCCGGAACCCCCAGTGGTTCCGAACTTGGGCAGGCGGCCTCCTTCCAAAAGGGGCAAGACGCCTGTGCCGGTGACCTCTGTCCATCCAGAGGCACCGGACAATCTGCTAGGAGCGCTTCGCAGCGCTTCCATCGATGAAGAGCACCGTACTATTATGAGTGCGGTGATCAAGAAGGTTCAGTCTGCCAAGAATGGACTGACTGAAGCCTGTGCCAGCCTTCTAACAGGCTTTGAGGTAAGCTTTTGAAATATGGGGAAAAATATTACCGCATAGACAGTAGCCCCTGATGCTCTATTCGGTGTTCACAAAGAAAAGCCGAATAGAGGATCAAACAATATCGCAGGAGTCTAATATAAATATGTCAATATGCGTATGCAGGCTTCGCTGCTGGCCTCTGCCGTGCTAACTGCGGAGGTCGCCGCACTGAAGCAGGACCTTAAAGGGTCCAAGGACGAGCTCGGCCTTGCCAAGAGGCAACTCGGGGGGAACAAAGGTATGTAGTACCTAGTCTATGGATATGTATAAATAGAATGCGATTGCAAAATGACAGGATCATCGTAAATTTGCCAGGGGCCATGAACGAGGTGGCGACCCTGAAGCAAGCGCTATCCGAGGCCGAAAACAAAGCAGCCAAGGAGTGCACCGAGCGGGAAAGCCATGAAGGACGGGGGGCGAGGTGCAGCAAGAGCTCCACGCTCTCGTGACGAAGCACGAGACCTTGGAGCTTGACTTGAAGACGCGAGAGTCCGAGCTTGCCGCGGCCCTTGAGAGCGCAAAGAATGCCAAGGCCGAAGCCCAAAAGGTCCTCTAGGAGATTGATGCGATGAAGAAGATAGCGGCGGGTAAGGCATTCTATATGCAAAGCAAGCATGTGAAAGTAAATTACCCTTTTACTTACCCGAATCCGGAGCACTCCAGGAGTATTCGCAGATTTGCCCCACAGCGTGTCGGATGCCGCACAGTTTTACCAGGCCGAGGAGGGAAGCTCAACGAAGAAGCTGTTCTGGTCTCAGTATACTGGGACCGAACACCCGATGCCTCTGAGCGACCAGCTGAAGCAATTGGTCGAGCTGCACAAGGCGGCCGAACAGGCCATGAAGGGCTTTATAGTCTGGATGTGGCCTGGCGACACCCTTCCCAACAGCTACTTCGGCCTGGTGAGGCAGCTTGTGGATGCCTGCCCACGGCTGGAAGTCATCAAGCGGTCCGTCTGCATCGAAGGTGCACGCCGGGCTTTCGCCCGTGTGAAGGTGCAATGGGCCAAGCTGGACGCCGTGAAGCTGATTAAGGAAGGGCCGCCGGAGCGCAAGGAGCATCGCCACCCCGAGATGTACTATGAGGGTGTCCTGAAGGGTGCTCGTCTCGTAGCGGACGAGTGTACGAAAGATATAATATTCGAGTAAATTCGCTCGTGTAATCCTATATTTATGAAAACTTGTAAATATGCGCTATGCAACGCTTGTTTGAATTTAAAATATTACCTTCTGTTCGGTTGTTTATAAAATCTGAGAGATGGCTAGTCGTCGGCTTCTGCCCCCACGCCACGAGTGCTGGGGTGTTCGGGATAAACCTGAGCACTCTTGTTCCCATTGTTAGGTCCTTTGAGGGAGGTGCTCAGCACAACGAACAAGGCAATCAGACTATAATGCATTATCACTCTCACTTAGCCATAGAATTTTATAATTTTAAATTTCGGCGAAGCCCCTAGTATTCAGAAGGCCGAATTTGGGGCGCGATACACGCCTTAAGCCGGACAGGGCCGACTCCTCGCTCTAAGCGGCATAAGTCTTTAAGGACTCGAAAACCTCTCGAACAGCGACCAGTCTCTCGCCTTATCATGACAGTCAGTTTTAGCTTTCTCTACTTGTCGGCGTTCTGGGAACGGGGGTCCCCAGACTTGCCTGCCTGCGGCCTACGGCGTGGCTCAAAGGGGGGCCCAGCACGGCCAATCTTCACCAACACAAACCCAAGACCCTCGACCAACCGCCGACCTCCATGATCGCAGGTAATCATGACCTATTTTTGCGTGCAGGGACTTGTCCCATCCGTGCAGTTGCCGATGCGTCATGGGGAAGTGGAGGCGCCCACGTCCAACCGCCACGCGGCGCCCTAGGCCGCAGGCTGTTAGGGCCCACAGCACTTTGCTCTTGCCCTTCTGGCTCCCTGCACGGCCAAGTCCAGGCGCGCCTTGGGCCCGGGGGCTACTGTCGGTGTTCTGGGAACGGGGGTCCCCAGACTTGCCTGCCTGCGGCCTGCGGCGTGGCTCAAAGGGGGTCCAGCACGGCCCATCTTCACCAACACAAACCCAAGACCCTCGCGAGGGGCCAAGCCTCGCGGGGCGGACGACGCGGAGCTTCCTTAGGCACGGCCTCGTCAGGCTGGCTCATGAGGAGGCAGAGAGATCAAGGCGGGGTACCTCACGAGGTGCCTGTGACGCAAGCCATGACGACTCAGGGCGCCAGGCGGGTGCCAGCCCGCGCAGCGTCCTCCTTTCCTCTTTGGTGCAAAGGGGGCAAGCGCAGCCACGGAGTACCGAGGAATCAGGCAAAGGTTGCCATTTCGGTGCAATGAGACCAAGACCAGGAGGACTACGAGACGGAGGTCACCGTGGAGCCCAAGACGGCGTCATCACCAGAGCTTTGCACAGGCGAAGACTACTTTTGTCAGGATAGCTGATACCAGTTGTCCCCCTTCAAATTAGCCTGCCATTGTTGGCTCCCTTCCCGCTCGATATTTGGGAAGAGGACCAGGGTCTCTATAAATAGGACCAGCCACCCACATAGGGAGGGGGTTCGGCCGGTTGGAGGAAGCAGAGAAAGAGAAAGAGAGAGAGAGAGAGAGAGAGAGAGAGAGAGGAAGGTGACTAAACTCCACCGAGCAGTTCATCGCCCCAGCCAAGAACAGACCCTCGCGAGGTTGTTCTTCCTTGTATTGTTCATCATCATCAGCCCAAAAGGCAATCCACCACACCACACACTAGAGTAGGGTATTACACCACAACGGTGGCCCGAACCAGTATAAACCCTGTGTCTCTTGTGTTGTTCTTTCGTTAGTTTTAGATCCTAGCATGGCGGAGGGGTGTAGGTAGGTAGGAGGCGAAATCCGAAACCCGAAATCCGACATTTGGCGCGCCAGGTAGGGGTGCGCCGGAATTCGTTCTCCTCCACCATCTCGCCCATGTCTGACGCTCGTCGGGCCCGCGCCGAGCGCCGGGCCGCACTCGCTTCCCGCGTCACCCAAACGGCCCCTGTCGGCGGGCATCCACGCCGTTCCCCGTCACCTGCCGTCAACGCCGCCACCGGCCCGGCGGGGGACGAGCGGCAAGCATCGTCCCAGCATCCGTCCGTGCGGAAAGACGGCCGCACCGCAACTCCCTCGCTCGCCCCGGCTGGATCTTCGTCCCGCGCGCTTCACACGCCCATGGAGGCTCAGGCTGCACTCATCGCGGCAAACGAGCTCCTGCACTACCGTCCCATCAACGACGTCTACGAAGAATGGCTCGACCGCGTCGCCGAGCTCGTCCGCGCCGCAGGGGGCTCTCCTGCGCCGTCCGTTCCGCTGCACCGCACCCCGTCCCGCGCGGGCGATGAGGCTCCGGCGGCGCCCCAGCCACCTCCTCCTCAAGAAGATGCCATGGATCCAAGGCGCGTGGCCCCTGGGCGGAACCCGCTCTGTCAGGCGCCAGCGCGGCAAGAACAGAGCTGCCAAGAAGTCCCTCGCCCGCCAGAAGCTGCCCGGGCGTTCCCTGCTCCAGCACGTCGCGACCATCCTCCTGCTCCAGCGCGTGGGGACATGCAAGACCAAGCTCCCCGTCACCCAAGGCCTCCCGTGGCCACACCAGGCTGCCGCGCCTACACCACCGAACTACGCAGCATCGCGTGGCCCGGCAAGTTCAAGCCAGACCTTCCTCCTCGCTACGATGGCATGGCCGACCCTGCGGAGTTCCTCCAGCTCTACGATCTGGGCATCGAAGCTGCCAACGGAGACGAGAAGGTCATGGCGAACTGGTTTCCCATGGCGCTCAAGGACGGGGCCCGCACTGGCTCCAGGCATAATCTCCTCTTGGGACGAGATGCGCACCCGCTTCATCGCCAACTTCCAAGCACTCGCGACCGGCCACCCGCCATGAGCGACATGCGCCGCGTCAAGCAACAACCCGGGGAGACCCTGGAGAAGTACATCCAGCGCTTCAACAACGCACGCCTCAAGATTCCCAAGGTGACTGAGGAGGCCATCATCTCGGCCTTCTCCGACGGCGTGCGCGACGTCAAGATGAAGGAGGAGCTGGCGATGCATGAAGACCTGTGCACTTCCTTGGAGCTGTTCAACTTGGCGAACAAGTGCGCCAGGGCTGAGGAAGGGCGTCTCTCCCTCCTCGAGCTGCCTGCCGCAGACCCAGAGGAGAAGAAGCCCAAGGCCAAGGATGTGAAGCGCAAGGGGGCTGCCGTGCTCGCGGCAGAACCAGACACCAAGCGGGGCAGAGATCAGCCCGAACCTTCCAAGGGCAGCCGGTACTGTGTGTACCACGACCTCCACACCCACAACACCAACGAATGTCAAGAACTCCGAGCCATGCGAGAAGGAAGGATCGGACATCACCCCGACCGCAGTGACCGGGGCTATGGTCGAGGAGGAGGAAGGAACGCAGGACGCTGGGAAGACCGTGGCCCGCGCCAAGGGTGGCGCGACCAACCTCGCGAGGATCGCTGGCAAGACCCGCCTCGCAAGAGAGGATGGAGGGATCAACCTCGCGAGGGAGACTGGAGGGATCAGCCTTGCGAGGATCGCCCGCAAGGCAACGCAGGCCTCCCACCGCTGCCGCCGCAGCCAAGGAGAAACGAGGACCGCCACCAAGACGAGGAGGCTGGGGGCTTCCAGGAGCCGCGCGCGATCTCCTGCATCCTGGGCGGGGCTCAAGCCCTAGCCTCTCAATGCATCTTCAAGCAGTTCGCCCGCGAAGTGAATGCGGTCCTCCCCAGGCTCAAAGCCACGCGCCCCCTCAGGTGGTCGGCGTGCGCCATCACGTTCAGCTCAGCAGATCAGCTCAAGTGTGCGGCTACAGCCGGAGTCCTCTCGATGCTTTGTTCCCCAATCATCAGCAACGTGGTGGTCACCAAGACCCTCATCGATGGAGGGGCAGGGCTCAACGTCCTGTCTGTGGAGACGTTCAACAACCTCCAAGTTCCCTACAGCCAGCTTCAGCCAACCAAGCCTTTCTCCGGTATCACCGACGGCTCCATGGTCCCGATTGGGCAGGTCCGCCTCCCTGTCACCTTCGGGGCACGCGACAACTACCGCACCGAGCTCATCGACTTCGACGTCGCCCACATTCGCCTACCGTACAACGCCATCTTTGGGTACCTAGCGCTGGCCAAGTTCATGGCCGTAACTCACCACGGCTACAACATCCTCAAGATGCCAGGAAGTGGCGGAGTCATCACGGTGCCGTGTGAAGAGAAGGACGTGGTGTGTTCCCTGGAACGAGCCTTTCAGGCCGCATCACTGGAAGACCCGGATCGGGGAAGCAGGAGGCTTCCCGAGGCCGCCCCCAAGAAGAAGAAGACATCGTCCGGCCCGGCCCCTCAGGAGGCAGGCCCCTCTGGGCCCGCGCCTTCCCAGGGGGAACCTCCCTCCATCGCATAGGAAAGCGCGCCCGGCGCCCTCCCCAGGCAGGGCTCGTGGGCTCTCCCCTGGAGGGCCACCGACCTGGCTAGGGTCACGAGGGAGGCGCTTGGGCACCACATGGAGGCATGTTTTGAAGCACGTCTCCCTCAAGAAGGAGCAAGGCAAGGAGATCCAGACCCTCAGGAGTTCGTCTGCAAGGCCATTCAGGAGCTACAGGAGTCAAGAGTCATGAGAGGCGGCCGTCGCCTACCAGCAGTGGCCCCCCATCCAGGCGAGGATGGCGGGCTGCGCGTTTGCATTGATGTACCAGGGCTCAACCAAGTCGCCTCCCTGGAGCGCCTCTGGTCCTCGCGAGTGGGGTGCTACGGAGGTCCACCCCATAGCTACGTTCGCATGCCTTACGGTTTGCCGAGCGCGGCTGACATGTACCAGGGCCTCATGAGGGGCATCGCGGAGGCACGTGAGGCCAGGCGTTCCGCAGCCCTGGCAAAGATGGAGATGGCCCGCGAGGAGCCGCCAGCGCCTCCGGAGCCTCCCGAGGACCCTGGGCCTGGGGGCTCATGAGGATCGGCTTCCGCAGCCCACCGAGTCTGCTACACCAACACCCCTTCGTCTTCAGCGTCATCAGGTGACATCTTTCGAGTTTTACTTCTAACTGGGAGCACCCCCAGGGCTGCATTATTCCCAGGCCGCGTGGGTCCGTCCCTGCGGTGTGTATCCCTTTTATTCCATGTTGTTAGCTTACCTTGTTGGGGGTGCCCCTCGGGCTGCATCACCCCCAAGTCGCTCGGGCCTGACCCAGTGATCTCCGCACTCCCAGCATCTATTTGAACGAATCCACTCCTTCGCGGCTAATGTGTTTTACCTAGTTGCCTGCTCAGCTGACGCCAACTAACGAAGCTGCTCCCAAACGGCACGACGCTTGCGCATGGGTCCGTCCCTGCAACGCCGACAAACCTGGATGGCTGAGCTCTGGCTGCGGCAGCCCCGCATAGCGTCACCTCGTCAAGCCTTCAGTGCCTCGCTACCCCTCGGAAGCAACCCATGGCTGACCGTCAATTGTCATGGCAACCCTTTGCTTTTTCTATGATGGACCTACAGGACCTCCCAAAGGAGCTGCGTCAGGCGAGGCCCTTGCGGTGTCTCCTTCGCTCTCGTCCGCGCGAACCGCTTGCACGTTAAAGGGGGGGTGCCTGAGCATCGTGACTCAGGGCTCCTACTGGCTCTCCAGCCCTCACCCTCTGGCCTTGACCACGGCATCGCGACCTGGCATACCAGCGACGGCTGAGACTCGCTCGACGGCCGGGACCCGAGGACGTAGAGCAGTAAGGGGAGCAAAAGCGAGAGGGGGGAGACACACGAGGACCTCGCCAAGCAACCTCGCACCTGCCGATGCACGGACCCGGCGACACACCAGAGAGCGCCCCCTGATCCTCGAGATAAGTCATTGCCCGGAAGCGCCAGCTACCGTGGCACCATCCCCGCACCTAATGCTATCCCATGTTAGCGATGCCGCTCTCCTTTCTCACCGAACGACGGCTGCTTGGGCGCCAAAGGGGACCTCCTGAGCATCGCGACTCAGGGGCTCTTACCGGACTCCGGGTCACTCACCTCCTGGCCTTGACCACGGCATCGCGACCTGGCATACCAGCGACGGCTGAAGCCGCCTTGGGACTGGGACCTGTCGGCGTAGAGCACCAAGCCCTCATGAGGTTCGAAAGGGAGGACTGAGCTAAGATGGAATGAGCAACTCGCGCAATTCTACGACAAGGGTTATATATACAAGACAGGATCACAGGCACCTTACAAGCCCCTACGGGACGCGTTTTTGATTCCTCGCAGGGAACGGATCCTAAAGGGACACAAACTACGTGCATCCCTGCAAAAGACGCCATCACCAACAGTGGGCCATCAAGCACCGACGCCAACCCCATCCAGATCAGAGTCGGCGGCGGCCTGACGAACCCGCCCTGCTCCAGGAGCGGCGCCGGCTCGGGGGCTCGTAGCTGTCGTCGCTTGTCTCTGGAGTCGCGAAGAACTCGCCGGAGTTGCTGGAACCTCCGACGTCTCCACCGCATGAGGAGCCTCCAAGGGAGCGGGTGGCGAGCCCAGTCCTCATCGGAGCAGGGCCCTGGCCACCTTCCCCAGGGCAGCACTCCAGCCGGCGCCCGCTCGCATCGAAGACCTTGAAGAGCATCACCGAAGCACCGTCGTAGTCCAAGTGGATCGCGAAGACACCCCTTGTCCTGCAAACCCGGGCGATCTCCCTCCAGCCCCGAGTCATGTAGACCTCGCCCGGGGCGACGACCGCGACCTCTGCCTCGGTCGCGAGGGTGCTGCAGCCGGCATGCTGCAGCCAGAGCTCCAGGGGCTCCCCCTGCGGGATGATGGAGGCGAAGAAGGGAGGAAGGCGGATCCAAGACTGAAGAGGAATGGCGACGTGGAGCACGAACTCTTGGAAGGAGCCCTTGGTGTGGACCCTAGGGGGGACAACCAACACCTTCGTGACCTGGCGGCACCGACGGCGGCGCCGCCCGTCGCAGTCAGCATCAGCTCCTCCGGGGCCCTCGACGTGGGCATACAATGGAAGCGGGAACCCCGACGGCGCCCGCTCGCCCCAAGGCCTCGGCACCACCTGAAGGGCCCCTTCATCCGGGCCACGGTGGATGAGCCGTTTCTTCGGCGGGAGTGGGTCTGGCCCCTCTCGGGGAGCCTTTCCCTTCTCTGCCGTCGAGAACCGGCGAATCGGAGCCATCGCGGCAAGACGGAGCAAGGATCGGGAAGAAGGAGAAGCAAGGAGGGATGGACTGGAAGGGCACGCGCCGTTCCGTACTTATGGTCGGCGAAGGCCAACCGCCTACCTCCACGATCGCAGGTAATCATGACCTGTTTTTGCGTGCAGGGACTTGTCCCATCCGTGTAGTTGCCGAGGCGTCGTGGGGAAGTGGAGGCGCCCACGTCCAACCGCCATGCGGCGCCCAAGGCCGCAGGCTGTTATGGCCCGCGGCACTTCGCTCTTGCCCTTCCGCCTCCCTGCACGGCCAAGTCCAGGCGCGCCTTGGGCCCGGGGGCTACTGTCGGCGTTCTGGGAACGGGGGTCCCCAGACTTGCCTGCCTGCGGCCTGTGGCGTGGCTCAAAGGGGGTCCAGCACGGCCCATCTTCACTAACACAAACCCAAGACCCTCGGGAGGGGCCAAGCCTCGCGGGGCGGACGACGCGGAGCTTCCTCAGGCACGGCCTCGTCAGGCTGGCTCACAAGGAGGCGGAGAGATCAAGGCGGGGTACCTCACGAGGTGCCCGTGACGCAAGCCATGACGACTCAGGGCGCAGGCGGGTGCCAGCCCGCGCAGCGTCCTCCTTTCATCTTTGGTGCAAAGGGGGCAAGCGCAGCCGCGGAGTACCGAGGCATCAGGCAAAGATTTCCATTTCGGTGCAACGAGACCAAGACCAGGAGGACTACGAGACGGAGGTCACCGTGGAGCCCAAGACGGCGTCATCACCAGAGCTTTGCGCAGGCGAAGACTACTTTTGTCAGGATAGCTGATACCAGTTGTCCCCCTTCAAATTAGCCTGCCATTGCTGGCTCCCTTCCCGCTCGATATTTGGGAAGAGGACCATGGCCTCTATAAATAGGACCAGCCACCCACATAGGGAGGGGGTTCGGCCGGTTGGAGGAAGCAGAGAAAGAGAGAGAGAGAGAGAGAGAGAGAGAGAGAGATAGAGAGAGGAAGGTGACTGAACTCCACCGAGCAGTTCATCGCCCCAGCCAAGAACAGACCCTCGCGAGGCTGTTCTTCCTTGTATTGTTCATCATCATCAGCCCAAGAGGCAATCGACCACACCACACACTGGAGTAGGGTATTACACCACAACGGTGGCCCGAACCAGTATAAACCCTGTGTCTCTTGTGTTGTTCTTTCCTTAGTTTTAGATCCTAGCATGGCGGAGGGGTGCAGGTAGGTAGGAGGCAAAATCTCCACGCGCACCCCAGTGTTCGAACCTCAAGGGTCTGCCAGAACCCGAAATCCGACACTACTGAGGTGCTTAGCCCAGCAGAACCGGGGCACAATCGCAGTAGTTCTCCCAGTGCTACCTTAGCCGATATAGCGGAACTTAAGGTACCAAAACATGGGAGCCGGACAAACCCAACTATTGACCCAAGACATGATTTCGGAGCTGATGCATATAATGCTATAAGTTCGGGGTGCCGCACTGTCAAGAGTGTTCGGACTTCTCACGCCGTATTATGGGGTATGCTTAATCCCCTAGCGTATTGGCCATACCAGAGTGTACGGGTGCTTGATGTCATGAATGAACATATATATATATATATAAGAAGAATGCAATAAAAGCCTTAATGCAATGCATTGTTTATTCAAAAACGTGCATTAAAGCAGAATGATACAGGTAGTGCGATAAGCAAAAAGTAGGACTATGTCCCCTCCAAGGGCAAGCTGAGGAATAATATTAAAGCAAGTAGTTCACTCGTTATCGTAATCCACCTGAGAGTTCCGTGGTGTGATGTAGCTTTCTGCCTCCTTGGTTGCTGCATCATGTGTTCGGCAATCATGCTGCCGGACAGGGATTCTAGAGATTAATGTCCTAAAAGAGAGAAAAATATCAAAGCACGAAGCCCCTAGTGCGGTTTAAGCCGCATCTTGGGGCATGCCATAGTCGTGCCCCCCTCCCCGCCTGTGCCCATGGTATTTTTAATGCGTAATTATGTACGCATGGCACGGATTTCGCCGTTTGGCTGGGACCGGGGTGGGGGCCGCATTGCTATGCGAGCTCGGAACATGCCAGGCAGTCCAGTTGTTGATTACTCTGGGAGCGCTTGAAGTTGTCCAGGTCCTTAATCGCCGAACTAGTGGATTGCCTTAAGAGGCTGCTTTGTGCTTCTGCTGCGAGGGCCGCAGTGTGCTCCTCCGTTCGGAGAGAGCGCTCTATGTTTCCATTAACTGTAATGAACCCCCGAGGTCCTGGCATCTTGAGCTTGAGGTATGCATAATGCGGTACCGCATTGAATCTTGCAAATGCGGTTCGCCCAAGCAGTGCATGTTAGCCACTGCGGAACGGGACTATATCGAAGATTAACTCTTCGCTTCAGAAGTTATCCGGGGATCCGAAGACCACTTCCAGTGTGACTGAGCCTGTGCAATGGGCTCTACACCTGGTATGACGCCTTTAAAGGTCGTTTTTATGGGTTTGATCCTTGAGGGGTCTATACCCATTTTGCGCACCGTGTACTAATAAAGCAGGTTCGTGCTGCTGCCGCCATCCATAAGGACTCGAGTGAGGTGAAATCCGTCAATGATTGGGTGTAGGACCAGTGCGGCGAATCCGCCATGATGGATACTAGTGAGGTGGTCCCTACGATCGAAGGTGATCGGACAGGAGGACCATGGGTTGAACTTTGGGCGACTGGCTCCAATGCATATACGTCCCTGAGCGCATGCTTCCGCTCCCTCTTGGGGATGTGGGTTGCGTATATCATGTTCACCGTCCGCACTTGTGGGGGGAACCTCTTCTGTCCTCCGGTATTTGGCTGCCGGGGCTCCTCCTCGTCATCGCTATGTGGCCCCTTATCTTTGTTTTCAGCAATTAACTTGCCGGCCTGCTTGAAAACCCAACAATCCCTGTTGGTGTGGTTGGCTGGCTTGTCGGGGCTGCCGTGTATTTGACACGAGCGATCGAGTATACGGTCCAAACTGGACGGGCCTGGAGTGCTTCTTTTGAATGGCTTTTTCTGCTGAGCGGGTTTAGAGCCTTTGAATCCGGCATTGACTGTCGTATCCTCGGTATTGTCGCTGTTAATGCGGCGCTTATGTTTGTTACGACGTGACCAGCTATTCCCGTCCTTGGTATCTGAAGTACCATGGTTCTTTCATATGTTATTACTGCGAGCCAGCCAGCTGTCTTCTCCCGCACAAAAGCGGGTCATGAGTGTCGGGAGGGCTGCCATAGATTTCGGCTTTTCCTGACCAAGGTGTCGGGCTAGCCACTCATCGCGGATGTTGTGCTTGAAAGCTGCTAGGGCCTCTGCATCCGGACAGTCGACGATTTGATTTTTCTTTGTTAGGAACCGTGTCCAGAATTACCTGGCCGATTCCTCTGGCTGCTGAATTATGTGGCTCAAGTCATCGGCATCTAGTGGTCGCACATAAGTGCCCTAAAAGTTGTCAAGGAATGCGGCTTCCAGATCTTCCCAACAGCCAATGGACTCTGCTGGCAAGCTATTGAGCCAATGCCGAGCTGGTCCTTTGAGTTTGAGTGGGAGGTATTTAATGGCGTGTAGATCATCACCGCGTGCCATGTGGATATGCAGGAGGAAATCCTCGATCCATACCGTAGGATCTGTTGTGCCGTCGTATGATTTATATTTACGGGTTTGAAACCCTCTGGGATTTGATGATCCATTACTTTGTTTGTGAAGCATAAGGGGTGTGCTGCGCCTCTGTACTGGGATATATCGCGACGCAGCTCCAATGAGTCTTGCCCGCTGTGCTCGGCCCAGCCGAATTTACTTTTACTGTATCCGGCGTGATGGTTATCGTCTCGCGAAGTGGCGCGCCCTCATGATCCATAGATCGATCTTGCATGTTTTTCTTTGTCCTCCAATACGTCTCGCAGGTCTGGCGTATTTCCCCATGCCTTTTTATTTGAATGGCGTCGGGGTGCAGGCTGGGCTTTTGGCTGGAATGCCTCTCTGTCGCGGCCATGAGGTGGCCAGTCAGCCGCGTCATACGCTTCTTCCTCCAGTCGGGGTAGCAACCTGTATTTTGGGTAACTCTTGGAGGGGCGTTCAATTTTATATTCCTCAGCCGCCAGGACTTCAGTCCATCTGTCAGCTAGCAGATCTTGATCAGCTTGAAGCTGGTGTTGCTTCTTCTTAAGGCTATTTGCCATGGCTATAAGCCGGCGCTTGAAGTGCTCTTGTTCGATGGGATCCTCTGGCACGACGAATTCGTCATCGTCGAGGCTTGCCTCGTCTTCGGAGGGAGGCATGTAATTATCATCCTCCTCATCTGCCGCTCTCTCGGGAGGTCTGGCCTCTCCATCCTCCTGCCCTAAATCATGCTGGAGGGGATTATTGCCATCTTCGGCACTATCTGGAGTGCTATTATCTCATGTGCCAGTATTACTACTTTTGCTTTGGCGGGACTTAGAGCGGCGCCGCTGACGTCGGCGCTTGGGTTGCTTCTTGGAGGGGTCATCCTCCGTTGTCTCGTCGCCATTGCCTTCTTTGGGTGTGTCCACCATGTATATGTTGTATGATGAGGTGGCTGTCCAGTGCCCTGTGGGCAGTGGTTCCTCTTCAACTCCCGCATCGTCGTCCATACCGTCGATGTCTTCGGAGTCGAAGTCGAGCATGTCGGTTAAGTCATCGACAGTGGTTACTAAGTGGGTGGTGGGTGGGCGGCGAATTTCTTCGTCATCCGCATCCCAATCCTGTCGGACGTGGTTTGGCCAGGATACTCCTGAGAAGGAGAGAGACCTTAATGAGTTCAGTATGTCACCGAAGGGCGAGTGCTGAAAAATATCCGTGGAGGTAAAATCCATGATCGGCGCCCAATCGGATTCGACAGGAGCGGGCGCGGGCGGTTCGGAGTCCGTGGCCGGAGAAGGATTCGGCAGTTTGACAACACGACTCTCGTGCAGGGTAAGGTCGATGTTCGGCTCGATCGCCGCTGAGGATAAGGCCTCCGTGGTGGGGTCCATCCACCCGTCCATGGACGGTGCAACTAGCTCTGAATTGAGGGTCGGAGCAGCTGCCGGTGCGATCTCCTGAACACTGTCCGATGGTAGACCTAAATCGTACTCATCGTGATCGTGTGACGCACAAGGCAGGGGCTCGAATCCATCGAAGATCAAGTCTCCGCGGATATCGGCCATCTAGTTTAAGCTTCCAAACCTGACCTGGTGGCCAGGGGCGTAACTCTCGATCTGCTCCAGATGGCCAAGCGAGTTGGCCCGCAGTGCGAAGCCGCCGAACACAAAGATCTATCCTAGGAGAAAAGTCTCACCCTAGACTACATCGCTATCGATGATTGTAGGAGCCATCAATCCTAACGGCGACGACACATAGGAACTCTCAATGAAAGCACCAATGTCGGTGTCAAAACCGGCGGATCTCAGGTAGGGGGTCCCGAACTGTGCGTCTAAGGCGGATGGTAACAGGAGGCAGGGGACACGATGTTTTACCCAGGTTCGGGCCCTCTTGATGGAGGTAAAACCCTATGTCCTGCTTGATTTATTCTTGATGATATGGGTATTACAAGTGTTGATCTACCACGAGATCAGAGAGGCTAAACCCTAGAAGCTAGCCTATGGTATGATTGTCTGTTGTCCTATGGACCTAAACCCTCCGGTTTATATATACACCGGAGGGGGCTAGGGTAACACAAGGTCGGTTACAAAGGAGGAGATATACATATCCGTATTGCCTAGCTTGCCTTCCACGCCAAGTAGAGTCCCATCCGACACGGGACAAAGTCTTCAATCTTGTATCTTCATAGTCCAACAGTCCCGGTGGGGGTGGATGAACAGGACCCCGTGGTGTTGCCTCTGGATGAACAGGACCCCGATCGATCGAGCCGGTTTGGGCTGGATGAACAGGACCTCGTGGAGGGCGGGATTAATAGGAAGACCCCGTGGAGGGCTGGCTGAATAGTACACGGTGGAGGGCTGGATGAACAGTAGCCCATGGAGGGGTGGTTGAACAGGAGCCCGTGGAGAGGGCTGGTTGAACAGTAGCCGGTGGAGTAGCGCGTGGTGGAGGCTGGATGAACATGAGCCCGTGGATGATCAGTCGCAGGTGGAGGCTGGAGGAGGTCGACGGTGGATGAACAGTAGCCCATGGAGGTTGGAGGCGGTCTACGGTGGGGATGAACAGTATCCCGTGGAGTCCCATTTTGCGGTACGCCACACCCCTCCTGATGAACACGACCCCCGTTTCGACCGTAGCGCTCCAACACAAGTCCGTTTCCTCCGTTTTGCGGTACGCCACACCCCTCCCGATGAACAGGACCCCTGTTTCGATCATAGGAGGTCCGTTTCCTCCGTTTTGCGGTACGCCAGACCCCTCCCGATGAACATGATCCCATTTCGACCGTGGCTGGTCGAACACAAGGCCGTTTCCTCCGTTCTGCGGTACGCCAGGCCTCGTTTCCATGGGCTGTTCGGTCCAAGCCCTCCCGATGAACACGATGACGCATTCCGTTCCGACCCAGCCGGTTGGCTCCCCATGAACACGACGATGACGCTGTTTCTCCGTTCCGACCCAGCCATGTACACGAGCCCTGGCTGTACGTATGCGCGAGTGGGCGTTCGAGACTCTACCTGTATGTACATACGTGGCCGTATTTTATTTCTTGCACACTGGCCATTGTACGTACATGTACATGCTACGTGTGAGCCTCTACTACGACACATGCGCGCCTCTACATGGACCAGTATGTATGTACACGTTCGCGACCAGAATGACAACGCTACGTACGCTTCGACCAGGTGGGTCCCGACTGTCAGGCACTTCCTTGCATGCGAAGATGTAGCTGGTGGGTCCCAGCAGTCATGGGGGCAAATCGTTTTTTTGCTTGCTCGGACGCACTTCCTTGCGTGCGAAGATGTCGCTGGTAGGTCCCAGCAGTCGGGGGGGATGTTTTTTCGCGAAATATGGTTGCTCATCCGATGGGTCCCTGCTGTCAGGTGGAGGAATCATTATTTTCCGCTTAATAAGGAGGCACTTCCATGCTATGGCCGTGGACCAAGCTGTCAGCCTCTCCACGTACAGTCCACGTCCATTGGAAGCCATTCCTTGACCACATTGACCGCGCCGCGCCGAGATCACCTGGGTGGCGGACGACGGCGAGGCCTAGGAATGGGACAACACGGAGCCGGGGAAGACACGGAAGTGGATGCCCACGCATAAAGGAGTATGAGGGTTCACTGGTTCACTGTGGTGTGAGGCTGCCGTCGCTGTAGAATAACAGGGGGTGTGGGTGAGTAGAGGGATGGCCTGGCCAGTGGTGGGAGTAATAGGGGGCGGTGAGGCCTCTGCGGCATCATAGCTAGCCACGAGAGGTAGGAGCACAAGGCACGACTGGCGCTGGTTTGGGCGGCTGGAGCAAGAAGACCAGAGGTTGAAGAAGCACTATGGCCGTTGGATGGACATCGTACGGTCACTGGAGCTAGAATCGTTCATATTGACTAAGTTGACAAAGCCCTCCATCCCTGTCAACTTAGTTGGCCCCCCAGTCAGCCTCCCACTATTGTGGGTCCCAGCTAGCAGGGGGTATTCATTTTTTGTCCGTAATAAGGAGGCAATTCCTTGCGTGTGAAGATATAGCTGGTGGGTCTGACCTATCAGCGGTGGGAACATTTTTTCGCAAAATACAGAGGCCCTTTTGGTGGGTCCCAGCTGTCAGGTGGAGCAATCATTATTTTGCGCGTAATAAGGAGGCATTTCCTTGCGTGCAGCCATGGACCCAGCTATCAGCCTCTCCACGCACAGTCTACTTCCGATGGTGTTGTTCGTTGACCATGTTGACCACTCCGCGCCGAGCGCATCCAAGGTGGTGGACGACGGCGAGGCCCCGGACAGCAACGAGTCAGAGATGGGAAGACACGAGAGTAGAGTCACAAACGGAGAGGTGTACGAGGGTTAACTGGTTCTGGTGTGGTGTGGTTCGGCAGTCGGTGGAGAAGAACAGGAGGTGTGGTGGGGTGGAGGGATGGCCTGGCCAACGGTGGAGTAGCGCTTCATAGCGAAGCGTGCTAAGCAGAGCTGCTAGCAGCAGGAGGCGGGAGCAGGTGGTCCTGGAGGCGCTGGAGGAAGAAGATGAGAGATTGAAGATGGATGCTGGTCGTTGGATGTAAATCCAACAGCTAACGATGTCAGAATCATTTGTTGACTAAGTTGACAACGACTTGTATTGTCTTCGACCTATTGGCCCACATTTCAGCCTCCAAAAATGTGGCATGTATTCAGCCCATTTTTTCAGAATTTATAGCCTTTTTTGCATGGTAGAATTTACAGTCAATTTGATCTCTATTTTTTTGAATTACAGTCCATTAGTTGGGCTGGGTGAACAAATAATGTAGCGTCAATGCGTCCGATTTATGTTTTTCCTAAAAAAATTACAAGCCATTTGCACTTTCTCGAAATACATGATTTTGCTGGGCTGATTCTAATTATAATGTTGGGGTGGGCGCAACAATGTAATCAAAAAATAAACAGGGGCTGAGCATTTTGTTATATATATATAATAAGTGATTTATTATTACATTGGTCCTAATCTTACCAAGCTTTTGTACACAATCACCAGGATTTTCGTTGCCAAAAAAATCCAGGGTTTTATTGTTAAGAAATTATTTTTATAAGTTAATAAGATGTGGGATATTGTTTTCTTACATATGTAAGTATCTGTTAAATATATGATGACAATGACAATAATATATAATAACATATAAAATAATTTAAATATATATAATATAGTTAGAAGGGAAACATAAGTTCGACCAGGCGTTCCTATTCTTATATAGAAAAATTGAACAGACCTTTGCGTTTTCTTCAAAAAAAATACATAAATTGGGCTGCCGATCTTTCAGGAAAAATAAAACCTCGGATGGGAGGTCCATAGGCCTGTTTGTATTTTCTTGAGAAACAGGCCTATGGACCTCCCATCTGAGGTCGTGGGGTGCGCATGTTAAAAAAGAAAGCCTAGACGGGGCAGTCCAAACCCAGCTGATACTTGCTGCCCTAGTGATAATAAATGATACCTGCCAGCGCCCCGGCTTCGTTGTGAATTTTTCTCCTGTAGTAACTACATTGATGCACCTAAAAATGTAACTATGTTGAAAAACCCGTGGGCCCCAACGTTAGTATAGCATTAGGAGGAGGTATTTTTTCGATGAGGCACTTGCTTGCGTACGACCATAGACCTGGTGGGTCCCGACTATCCGCCTCTCCACGTACAGTCCTCTCTAGATTCCTCTCGTTTGTTCAGCATGTTCACAAGGGCAGACAACAGCGTCGCGGCGAGCGCACAAAGGTGCAGGAGGAGATCACCACCAGAGGAAGTGCCTTATTAGTAACGAAACAACTGAACTAGCCTAGTGGCCGAGTGATACAACCCGACAGCTGTTCCGCACGGGTTCTATCCCACCTGTGTAGAGAAAATATCTCCAAATTTTTTGCCTCTGCCTTTATTGACATGTGGGTCCCAATTGTCATCTACGCACACCACGTCCAACACTTGCCAAAACTTCGTCCATCGTTTTCTCTGTTTTTCGCACACTCGACATTGTGTGGGCATTTTGAAAATAGCATATATTTTTGACTGTGCATCATATGAAGATGTGCTATGCATGAATGTTGATCAGCATGATGTTAACTGGCTGGTAGTTCCAGTTTGACCATGAATAAAACTTCCAACATGATGTTAACACTGTTTGAAAAGGCCGTGTTAATATAAATGCTTTGCCTCTGAAAGTTGTAGTTTCTTATCTGAAACTGAACTTTGAGTTTCTTATCTGAAACTGAAACTTGCAGTTTCTTCTCTGAGAATCACGTTGTCTGCACTTTTATACTCCTATGAAACTAAATTTTTTAAGTGCTAAAAATAGATCTCTAGAATTCATAAAATACTTCATATGCTCAATACAGCCGCCCCGTGAGACGATGTGAACGGCGAGGGAGAGGATGGCGGGGAAGCGTCGTCGGGCTAACTATTTTTCTCCTCTTGCAGTAGGGTTCGGTCGACAAAGACTCCAGTGGCTCGCTCTGGCATGACACCCTCACAAACGGCACCCTGTAGATGCTCGATCCTTCAATCTCTGGTGGATGCTCCATCTGGGATTGATACTCCCACCACCGCTCCCTCATGATCGGATTCGATGAATCTGTTTGCTCCATGGCCCAGAGGAGCGGCTCTATGTACTCCCGCGTGACTCCCTCCGGGAGTATCACTGCCTTTTCGCTTTGTTGTAGATATGTGGCCATGGATGTCGCCGTCACTGCTAGTTGGTCCTTGTTGTCAAACCAAGAATGTATCTCCAACATCCTACATAGCTTCACAGGGTCGCTGTCTGCGATCCTCATGTATTGGTTGTACTCCTCCATCGATCTACTTCTCCACAGCACCTTCACTCGCCGACGGTGGTTTTTGAATGGAAGAGGAGAGGAGCAACGCTGGTTTTGGATTAGAACAGGAGAGGAGCAAGGCTGGTTTTGGAATGGAACAGGAGAGGAGGGGCGGTGGTTTTGAAATGGAAGAGGAGAGGAGTGGTGCTAGATTTAGATTGGAACAGGAGAGGAGCGGCGGTGGTTTAAGAGGAGAAGAGCAGAAGAGCGGCGCTGGTCTTGGAAGTATTTTTTTGTTTTGCGTATTTTGGGTCAAAGTTTGACCACGCACTATATGTGACAAGCAAAATGTTAATGCATGTCACCAAAAATTGTATCGTTTGGTTCGTATTTGAATGTACCTACAAATTATATTATTTTTGCAACGTATAACATATATTTTATTTGCGAAAATCATGGTCAATTATGACCCAGAATAAAAGGGACACTAGTTAATGTGGGGTCACTTTCTTAATTGAAGGGTAAATTGATTTTGATTTTGATCTAGTCACAGCGCGCCGGCCCTCTCGTCCAATCCTAAATCGCTGCCGCACGCTCCTCTCCCTCTTCTCCATTGCAAAACCACCTCCTCTCCTCTCCATCATCTCCATTCCAAAACCACTGTGTCGCCTCTCCCTCTTCTCCATTGTAAAACCACCTCCTCTCCTCTCCATCATTTCCATTCCAAAACCACCATCTCGCCTCTCCCTATTCTCTATTGCAAGACCACCATCTCTCCCCCCATCTTCCAAAGCTAGCACCGGACCACTCAGAAGGACATTTATGGAGAGGATGCAGCAGCGAATCAGGCAGATCACTGGCGGCGACCAGGCAAAGTTAGCCAGGTTGAAGGAGATCCTTACTTGGTTTGACAATGAGTGGGAGATTTTGAGGACGGTGAGGGCCATGTGGCAATGTATGTGAAAGAGCGAGACGACGGCGATGAGGGCGGCGATGTACATGTACTCCTCGATGGCAGTCACGCCGCAGTCCTTCGAGTTCATCAAGTATCTCCTCTGGGCGATGGAGCAAATAGATTCGCCCGACGTGAAAGTCAGGCGGAGGTGGTGGGCGTACAGGTCGAGGGTCGAGCACCCAGAGGATAACGAATCGATCGAGTACGGTGTGCTGTTCGTGAGGGTGCAGAGCCAGCCGGAGCCACAGGAGTATTCGTTCTCCCACCGCAAGAGGAGGCCGGATGGCGCGACGTTGCTTCCCTGCTGTTCTCCACGGTTCCCTCGACGCTCGCCTCATTTCAACGGCGGTGGTAGGGTTTAAGATAAGCTTTGCACTAACCTAATCTTCCACCTGCTCATGCTTACAATCAGTGTGACAGCTAATGAAAATCATGCTTACAATCAGTCTCCAAGTACTACGCCAATCACCCTTAAATAGATCTGGACCTTTGGGTCAAAGTTGTGACACTGTGTACAAATAAGGAAAAAATAGGTTGGTGCTTCTTTCAGAAAAGAGTACTCCCTAGAAAACTGCCAATATAAGCTACAAGTATTTGTTTAGAGGATTTGTTACCGAGAAAGATCCGTCCACAGAGAGTGCCACACATCCCACTGCTGGTGGTGGATGCCAATGCGTGCATGGAGCATGGTTGGTGTTGGTAATTTTTACTTGGCACACCTCGTACTCTGCATATATGCCAGTACCATCCGTACATTTGTGGAGTTCTATGAAAATGCAGCTGAATAACCCTGTTTGCACAGATAATGAAAAATGTGCTTACATTATAGTGGCACTAGTTGATGAAACACGCAAAATAAATAGAAGAAAATATTGTGATAGTATCATAGTGTGCCATGCTGCGAGGGCGAGATGGGCCCTGCGACGCCTCATACGGTACGCCATGCCTCATACTGGAAATCGTCCCAAGTCTTCCCGATACAAATTCTGCCAGTGATGAACATCAGTGTACATCGGTAGTACAAGGAGGGGCCTTGAGACATTCAAATCTCTATTTTTGTGCAGATCAACTAAAATTAAGCACCCCAATTTGCAGAAATGCTTAAACATTAACAATGGGACTAGTTGATGAAACATACATTAACGAAGAGAAGCACTTTCTTTATCTACATCGGAAATGAAATGATAGAGAGGACACTCGCTCTATTTTAACTATATTATTACTTCATTTTATCAGTGACACTAGGGTCTAGCAGGTGGCAAATGAGGTGTACAGTGCGTCGCAAGGATGAAGGCCGGGGGTGCTGAAGCTGGCTCCTTTAGTCCCTATCTTGCCCCTGATGTTTCTGTGGTAGCATTTGGGTTGTAATCCAAACTTGGTCAAGATGGTGTTGCATCCCCCTACCTTCCTGGCTTATCTGGCGAACTTGTCTCCTGCTAGTACTCAGTCCGTTCTAGTAGTAGTCGCATAACTACCCATTTACACTGAGATGTTGTCGGATAATGGTTCTCTATGGTTGGGTTTCTTTAATGAAATCGGAGGGAACCCCCTCTTTTGATATATAAAAAAATAGTGGCACTAGCGGTGCCAAAACATTGCCTCAAATTAATAGTGCCACTAGATTAAGGTGCAAAATAATAACATTACTGCTTTATCATGGCAGTGCCAAAACAGTAGCACAAGAGCAGGATCAACATGCACGATCTTTGGCAAACGGTCAGACCAAAAAGGAACATACCTCGTGATGGGAACCATATCTGCAGTCAACGCCATCATAGAACAGATGACACCAGTCACCAACATGGATGACTAAATTCATGGGAGCTTTTGCTGCAGTTCACCTAGAATGAAGCAATGTCCCATGAGCTAGCTGCTTGTTTTTTTTCAAGAAAAGGGGTCCAGCCCTGGTTCCATTTCCATCAGAAAACGAAACCCACAGAGCTTCTTCTTCATTAGTTGCAATAAAATTGAGCAACATCAAGGTTGGTAGTGAAGCTCCTGGAATGTTCAACTATAATTTGGATATCATTTGTGCAGTTCAACTAAGATCAAGCATGAAATGTATATCTCTCACTACAAAAAAAGACACATCCGTGACATTTTGGGCCGAACCAAATTTTTTTGTCATACATATGACACTTCTATGACGATAATTGTGACAAAACCCGGTATCATCATAGATGTGGTGGGCTCCTACTTCTATGACAAAAAATCATGACAGAAAATGGGCTTTTCGTCTTGGGCGGGCCGGAGACGCAGCTGCATGACATTCTTTGGGCCGTCCATGACGGAAAAATCCATGGTAGAAGCGAGGGGGAGGAAAATTTCGGGGAGTTCCCGGTTACGGTGGGAGGTCGGGGGCCGAGCGATGCGCGTTTCTCTCGTACATGTACGCGCGTGTGTGTGAGGCGTTGGCTCTAACTGAACCCGAGTGATTGCACTGTAGGCTACGTGTTACTGAACCCGAGCGATCGATCGATGGCTGTTAACTGAACCCGATCGAGCGATTCCTTCACTACTGCTGCTAACTGAAGTCGATCGATGCTGCCTCTGGATGAGCAGTGAGTGTTGCGGGGGGGGGGGGGTTGGATGAATAGTTCCCGGTGGGGGTGGATGAACAAGACCTCGTGGTGTTGCCTCTGGATGAACAGGACCCCGATCGATCGAGCGGGTTGGGGCTGGATGAACAGGACCCCGTGGAGGGCTGGATGAACAGGACCACCCCGTGGAGGACAGGATGAACAGTAGATGGTGGAGGGCAGGATGAATAGTAGCCCGTGGAGGGGTGGTTGAACAGGAGCCCATGGAGAGGGCTGGTTGAACAGTAGCCGGTGGAGTAGCGCGCGGTGGAGGCTGGATGAACAGGAGCCCGTGGATGAACAGTCGCAGGTGGAGGCTGGAGGAGGTTGACGGTGGATGAACAGTAGCTCGTGGAGGCTGGAGGGGGTCGATGGTGGAGATGAACAGTATCCCGTGGAGTCCCGTTTTGCGGTACACCACACCCCTCCCGATGAACAGGACACCCGTTTCGACCGTAGCGCTCCAACACAAGTCCGTTTCGTTCGTTTTGCGGTACGCCACACCCCTCCCAATCAATAGGACCCCCGTTTCGACCGTAGGAGGTCCGTTTCCTCCGTTTTGCAGTACGCCAGACCCCTCCCGATCAACAGGACCACATTCCGAACATAGGAGGTCCGTTTCCTCCGTTCTGCGGTACGCCAGGCCTCATTTCCACCGCCTGTTCCGTCCAAGCCCTCCCGGTGAACACGACCACGTGTTCCGTTCCGACCCAGCCGGTTGGCTCCCACGCGTTCTGTTGCCTCCCCATGAACACGACGCATTTCGTTGCCTCCCCATGAACACGACGCATTCCGTTGCCTCCCCATGAACACGATGACCATGATGTTTCTCCGTTCCGACCCAGCCATGTCAACGATCCCTCGCCATATGTATGCACGAGTAGGCGTTCGAGACCCCGCCCATATGTACACATACGTGGCCATATTTTCTTTCTTGCACCCTGGCCGCCTCTACTACGACACGTGCGCGCCTCTACATCCACCAGTATATATGTACGTACATGTTCGTGACCAGAATGACAACGCTACGTACGCTTCGACCAGGTGAGTCCCGACTGTCAGGCACTTCCTTGCGTGCGAAGATGTAGCTGGTGGGTTCCAGCATTTAGGGGGGCGAAATACGGTGGCCCGTCCGGTGGGTCTCCGCTGTCAGGTGGAGGAATAATTATTTTGCATGTAATAAGGAGGCACTTCCTTGCTACGGCTGTGGACCCAGCTTGACCTCTCCATGTACAGCCCATGTCCGATGGAAGCCGTTCCTTGACCATGTTGGCCACGCCGCGCCGAGAGCACCAGGGTGGTGGACGACGGCGAGGCCTAGGAAGGGAACGACACGGAGGCAGGGAAGACTCGGCCATTGTTTTTGTTTCCCACGCGGAGGGGAGTACGACTGTACGAGGGTTTACTGGTTCGTCTGCAGTCGCCGGAGAATAACAGCAGGTGTGGGTGAGTAGAGGGATGGCTAGGCCAGCGATGGGAGTACGGTGGGGCGGTGAGGCCTGTGCGGCAGCACAACCGTCCGCGGGGAGGAGGGAGCAGGCAGTCCCGCCATTGCTTGTTTGAGCGGCTGGAGCAGGAAGAGCAGAGATTGAAGAAGCACGACGGTCGTTGGATGGACATCCAACAGTATACAGGCCATCTGTGGAAAGCCTCAAATCTGTGGAAAATAGCATATAACCCATCTGCCATGATTTCAAATAATTTACAACCCATTTGCTAATTCCTACGGGTTTTTTTGGAGCCCATATTCTTTATGTTAGCATTACAGCCCATATTGTGGCCACGGTTAAAAAATTATACGAAATTTTGCATATGTCGGTGCGGTCTGAACTATTTTTAATCCCGAAATTTCGAGTCAGATTCAGACTGATTTTAAAAATAAATGTATATCAATATAAAATCCAATAAATTTTCCACGCATAAAAATCAATGCAATTTAAAATCTCGAAATGAAAAAAAAGATATTTGAAAATAATTGCCGGTTTGATGTGTTTTAAAAATGTACAGCCCATTTCTCATTACTGATAGGCCATTTTCTCGGCCAGCCGAATGAAGCTCTCCTCGTCTTGAAAGATTTGCAGCCCAACATGCCTGATAAAGCGACTTACTTGACAAATCACAAAAGAACTGGGCTAGCCATTTTCAGAAAGAAAAAAAAACTACTGGGCTAGTCTGTGGTAAACATAAAAGAAAAGGCTATCTAGACAGGCCAGAGTGTCCCGCACAGCCCAGTTGACACCCTGCTTCTGTCTCAAAAACAAATTAGATAAATGCCACTCCAATTATGGTGATTCATAAAAATGCCACTGCAATTTCCAAACTTTGGAAAATGCCACTGCAATTTGTGCAAACTTTGAAAAACGCCACTGCAGTTTGCAAACTTTGAAAAACGCCACTCCAGACTTCGAAAAATGCCACTACAAAATGGCATTAAATGGCATTTTTCAAAGTTTGGAAATTGCAGTTGCATTTCTCGGATACACCAGATTTGGAGTGGCATTTATCAAATTAACCCAAAACAAAAAAAACTGGGCGAGCTGCTGGGTCCCTGGTGTCAGCCGCTTGTTGTGCAATTCTCTCGTTTATTGACTACGTTGACAATGGCATGGGACCTAGATGTTAGAAATCCACTAGGAGGAGCCATTTTTTTATTGGCTTGAAATAAGGAGGCACTTGCTTGCGTACTGCCTTGACCTTGGCGGGTCCCTGCTGTCATCCACTCCATGTACAATCATCTCCTGATTGTGTATGCGTCAACTTGCTAGGCCCACAAGTCAGCCTCTAAACCGTGGAGGACAAATACAACCCATTTTAAAAAAATAACAACCCATTCCATACGTTCAAACGGAAAGTTCAACATTCAGACCAAAGTAACAGGTCTGGTCCACATATAGAGTACTGAACTTCCACGTTGACAACCATCATAGCCAAGTTAACTATCTACTCCCACTAACACTCTAGTAGCGTACAAGTACTAACTTACTCTTAGCTAACTAGACGATGCCGGCCGCCATCTGCTGTCCATGCTAAACGCTGGCACCGGCGTCCTCCGCCTTGCCTCGGACTTGCCAGAGGTGCGATAGGGCGCGTTGGTTGCGCGTGTTGGCCCTTCCCATGCCGGCGTGGTCCACCGAAGCTTCGGCTGCCAAGCGGGAAACCCACTTGACGAGCAGGTAGTAAAAATCGGCGTCGTGAATGCGTGCGTGCCCGACAGCCTCCAGGGCTATTTGCCGGGCGCCGGCCTCCACGTAGTTGGCCCAGTTGCGGGCGCTCTGCTCGCGACTCAGAGCGTCGGTGCGCTGCTGCTCCATGTCCCGCTGGCGGCGCAAATCGGCGATACACTGCTCCTCCGCTAGGCGGTCGCGCTCCAACAACTCCTGCTCCTCCGCCATGCGGTCGCGCTCCAACAATTCCTCGATCTTCGCATTGCCATCTAAAGACAGATAGAATGCCTCCTCCCTCCGTCTGCCTTCCGGTGAAAACCCGAACACTAGTTCCGGCGGTGACCGCCTTCGGCGTCGCCTACCGCGGACGGGCGGGGGCATGGCGGACGTGGCGAGCGATGTCGGGCCGGTGGGGGCTTATGAGGAAATGGCGAGTTTGGTCACGGTGGCACCTGAGAAGGCCGGGAAACAGTACTTATAGGCGGAAGGTAGCGCGACGGTCATCGGAATTCAATGCTTAATGGCTTAGCGCGCCAGCTTGCCGTGGAAAACTAGAGAAATTGAAATTATGACTTCCCCGTCCCGTCTCGTCTGGGTCACACGCCGGCATGGCGGTCAAACAAGTGCACTCGAATCATCTCCCTCCTTGTCAATAATGATTCCATGGATTTAAAGCGTATCGTTTTTCGCATCAGTTAGCTGCCTTAATTACGGCTGGCTGCATGCAGGCACTCAAAATCGCTCGTAGGCAGTACACGAAGCAGCATGCAATGAGTCGCAGCCGAGGGCACGTATGCAGCCACTTAAATCGCTGGAATTAATTAGGCTTAAGCTTCTGCATGCCGTTAATTATTGCCATGCCTTAGTCTTGCTGCTTTGCTCACGGGACTAATAAATCCCGAACGGAGGGAGTACCTTGGCTGGTGAGAGGTTTGAATTAAGCCCTGCAAACCGGAAAGGAGGTACTCCCTCCATTTTTATTTAGTTCGCATATTATCTTTGGTCAAAGTCAAGCTTTACAAACTTTGACCAAGTTTATATACAAAAGTATTAAGATATACAATACCAAATCAACAACAAAAATATTAAGATATACAATAACAGATCATATACAAATATGTAGCTCCAAAAGCAGAGATCTAGAAAAAACATCTGTTCTTCCTACTAACATGGATGCTTCTCTTGGCCAACATTCAGTACAGACTGAAAGACAAATTTGTTTGTGAAGTCTGCAATTCCTCTTGCAAACGTAAGTGGTTTCAACGACAGCTGGAACCATGAGAATGAACCACACATGATGGAGGAACATCCACTACAATATGATTTGGTCTTCTCTCGATCACACCGCAAGACTATTTTTGGAATACAAACTTTAAATTAGGCAAAATGATGCCCATTGTATAATCAGACCAAAGCAATGAAGCACCTAGTGTTGGCCAATAAATAGTACAGTACTACTTTTATCCAGTCCATGAAGTGACTATCCAATCTTTCTGTGTCTATTTTCAAATGGCACTGCATGCAGTGACTATACTATTCTCTTGTGTAGTTCAACCAAAATTGTGGACACTTTGTTTGTTTGCCAAATAGCAATGGGCAGACATCTCTGTCTGCACAAATATCAAGCAGCTAGTAAACATATACCACACCTTGTAATTTTGGTTTAAACATGTCTCTTCCGCTTAGCATCTATCATGTTCTGCACTGGACAATCTGATACAGTTATGTTTTGCCCTGGACAATTTCATACTAAATTGATTTGCTGGTTCAGAGCAGAAATATAGCGCCTATTCTTCATCAGACCAAGGATATCCATGTTCGCAATGATGGAAGAGGTGAAATCAATACAACCGAAATTGAGCATCCAATCATTGAATCCTGTCCTGCACCTCCAATGTAGGTCCATCCTGCCAATAAATTCACATGCAAACCACTAGTATTACTATCTAATGACAGTACAAAAAGAGTAGCAAGATAGTAGCAAACCATGTACCTTCGTAATGAACAGCTCATAGTGCCACCAATTGGATATAAAGGTTTGGAGAAAAACATGCTCCTAATGTTGAACCAGTTGGACTTTTTGTGCAGTTCCAGTAAAATCGAGCATCCCTGTTTGCATAGATATTGAAAGTGTGATTACTCTAAAAGTGGCACTAGGTGAAGCATAGACTCACAAATATAAGCATTCCAATTTCATAATGGGAAAAGGTAGCAAGACTGTTTCTAACCACCTGTTTGAAGGAATAAATAAAGCAACAGCAGCTGATGTCAGGAAGGCATACATAGTTTTTTCTGAAAAACTGAGCCATTCCTGACCTTTCCTCTTCTTTTAAGCAAATTTTGTGCAGTTCTACTAAAATAAAATGCCATCACCGCCTTGACAATTCAGTGACACTGTACAAAAGGAAATGACTTAGCATTACTTCATGATGTCCGGTATGTAGTCGACAGGCATTAGAGACAAACATACAGACCTCCTCCGATAACATAATGAACATTAATTTTAACAAAGGTGTGACTAGCTTTACCGGGATAATTTGAGTGAACTCTACACCCTTTGTTCCTTAATATAAGACGTTTTCGCGGTTCAATTTAAAGTACCCAAACGTCTAGTATTTAGAAAAACAGGTAGTAGTTTTCTTGAGCACATATCTGGGAAAGATTGCCACACTTTATTTATGTCCATACGCTAATGCAACACCATTCGAATACTACAAATATACACTAATCCAGTGGCTAGTGCAACAGCAGAGTAGTTAGTTTATTACAGGGTACAATACAATGGTTTTACTGAATAGATTTCAATAAACTCTAGCACTGGAAGGTTTCTATAAGAATTAACAATACAGAATGTAAAGGTAACAAGTTTCAGCATTGGTATACTAGCTCTGCATGAGCATTAAACCAAATACAAAAGTCTGAAGGTAACTAGCATTATTAACTAATGACAGTATAAAAAATTGCAAACCATGTACCTCCAAGGTAAATATCATTTCGAACTCGGGGAGACATTAAAAATTGCTATCCCAATCTTGATAATCGATCAAACATAAAAACTTGATCGAACGAATCAAGAAAACAGCCGGAGGAGGAGGTGCCCCTCTTGACCTTTCCTCTTGTCTTCATAATTGTCTATGCAGTTTAACCAAAATAAAATGACATCAGCGCCTTGGCATTTTGGTGACACTGTACAAAAAAATTAACTTATCTCATGAAAGTGAGGTATGTAATCTATAAGCATTAACAGTGCAAAAATTTGAAGGTAGTAACAAGTTTCATCGTTGGTATACTGGTTGTGCAATAGCATTAGAATGCCTTAGACTGCTGGCGTTGCTTAAATTTATCGGTGGCATTACACTGAGAGCGGCATTAGTTAAATGTGGCATCACTTTAGCAGTAGCATTGCTTGACTTGACTGCTGGCGTTATACTAACAACAAAAAAGTGGCAATAAGAGCATGGGAGGCCCATTCGGACAGTGGGTGCACCAGTACGATGTACCTCCACAGACGCAGTGTGGTGAGGGAGGTATGGTTGCCCAGAGCAACAAATATCCAGGCAGCATATGTGGATTGCGTCCCATTTTTGCTCTCTTTAGCCACCTTTTTCCAATGCGAGGACAACAAACCGATCGACCTGGTCACTCTCTATTGCGTTGTCATTCCTTTCTACCCTTCTTCAACCAAGAGACACGAGACTCGTTCCTTAGCTACTGATTTTCCCCTTTTCAACCTAGATGCGGGTTTGATGCCTACTCTCTTGGACACTACGGTCTCCCTTCCTTTCCTTATTCAACCCAGACATGGATTAGTCTGCATGAAGTAGTGTTTCCTTTAATAGTGAAAATTATGGTATTCGTCTGCGTGGCGAGCAGAGCAGAGGATAGCAAATTGGGAAGATGGTGGAGTGGAAAATATCCACATGCAACGACGTGGCAGATGGGGCAATAGAACAAGGTTACGGTTCAAAAAGAGGTAGCATACCTGAGGGTCGGCGGGAAGTGGCTTCGCTCGTGGTCGCCGTCCTCCGCACACACTACGGCAGCGAGCTTGGGGACGGAGGCCATCCCACGCGGGTGCTAGGTCTGAGAGGACGGCCTTGTCGTTAGTGCGTGACCTCGCTCGTCGACGACGAGTGCGTCAACGCTGCACATCCTTTTCTTTCTCGGCGGATCTGTGACCACCGGTGAGGAGGGAGAGAGGGGCCGACTTTTTTAGATCTGGAGAGAGGGTGGTAGTGTGAGAAGCAAGTGGGCAGCCCTTAGCAAGAAAGCGCTCAAGCTCCAGCCTATATATCTTTTTTATACTACTAGTACTGGAGGTGGAGTAGTGGTAGAGTAGTTTATATTTTCTCTGCGTACAATACCAGTTAGTCGTGCTTCCAAACTGATTGGCACGTCATTAAAAAAATAAAGGTCGATAACTAATGCGGCACCTCGGGCCAACGCGGCTAGATCGCATTTTGCACGAGAAAATACACACCATGTTTCGTTGACATGTGGCCCTGTTCCAACATATCAGTGAGATGACGGCGAGTAGTAGGAGTATTTCCGAACGGACGTGTAGGCCGGGGCGCCTCTTCATGAACCGTGGCAAACTCGCAACCGTCCACCGACTCTTCGCCTTTCCCTCTCGATTTGGAACTGCTGTCGCACACTCTTCCTCTCCCTCCTCCATTTTCCTTCAGCCCTTCACCCTTTCTTCTGCCATTGTTCGATCGTCTTCTCCATGGAGGGAACAGGCCGGAAACGACCCCGTTATTCTTGCCCCGATCTGAAAGATGACATGGTGGAGGAACTCATTGATCGGTGCGACGTCATCACCTCGGCTAGCATGGCAGGTTTGTTCAATCCCATTCTCGACTCAACTAATAACATCATTACAAAGAACCCAAGAGTCAAGGAGCGGTTTGATCTCCCCTATCTTCTTCGTCGTGACCCTGATGACTAGCGCCGGCACGACGGAGGCCTCGCCCTATGCAAGTTGATGCCGCTTGATAATGATACGTATGACGTTAAGATGCCATCGCTTGAGGGCAAGGCTTGGGCGGGCGCAAATGGAGATTGGGTTGTTTACATTGGGTCCAACTGCGAGTGGGAACTTGTGAATGTGTACACTCATCACCGGGTTCCACTTCCAAAAATCTCAGCACACTGCCCAGAGGTTGAGCACACCGGTAATGTACGCGCGTTCAAATACGATCATGGTGACCGTCTTCTACGGAAGATAGCAATTTGTCGAGTTCCCAACCGCTCTTGGAATTACAACAACTATGAAGTTGTTGCTATCTTCGACAAGCTTGTTGCCATCCTTAGTGGTTTGACTCGATGGACATTGCTCAAAATCAGTTTCTGTGCACGAATGAGTACTGTGATGCAATTCAATACGAGGGCCTTGTGTTTGCTGCCACCACTGGTGGCACTCTTTTTGCATGGTATCCTCGTAGTTTCGGTACGTTTGTCTTCCACCGTAATTATAATTGTTTCATCCACATACATGCGGGTTAGCAAGTTTCCCTTTACTAATTAACCTTCTTCTTGTGTTTCCAAGGTCCTGTGAACATCCCACCACCTATACTTGAAACATTTTATAACCAAGGGGGAGATGCCGATGGTGATGATCACGAGTAGCGCCGATATACTCTGTGGCGCCTGGCAACTAATTCCGATGGATCACCTCTTCTTGTGTGTATACAGCCCACTGATGATGTTACTGCTAAGGAAGCAGGTGTCTCCCATGGTCGCACTCTACGGACCTATTCCAACACCCATTGCATGGTATTCGGGATGGATACTAGTGTGCTAGCGCCAACTCCTTCTCCCTGGCACAGAATTGATAGTCTTGGAGAAAACTCGCTCTTCCTTGGACAAAACTATCCGATGATGGTGAAAGGCGATCCAACTGTTGTTGACACATTTATGAGAAGCAACTGTGTCTATACCTCGGACATTTGGGTGGTTCCCTACCCTGGTACTGATATAGTAGGCCGCTTCAGCCTAGATGATCAGTCCTGCATTGGTCTCCAGATCGACAACGGATGGCCCGTCCTAGAGAATCACTTGTGGTTCAAAGCAAGCATTTCCAACGCCGCGGAATGGTTGAGTTGAAGTTCATTTCATGGCTTGTTATTTGTTGTGTGGTGAAAAATTTAGTATTTATAATGTATCCTCATTGTCGATGTGGGTTGATGACCTATTGTATGTAATAAAATGATATGCCTATGATAAACTTACTAAATTTATGAATGGCTTTCGAGTCGCTTCTCTGAGTGAGTGGTGCGATGAGGCAAAAAAATATTTTCCGAATACAGGTTATCGGATGAGGCCAATCAACAAAAGTAGTACACTATTTGTACTACCTTCACATGCTTCGCACGTCGGGCGGGTGTTTTTATTGTAGCCATATGTTAATGTGTTCGCTGTATGTAACCAGCACCTCAAATCCTCGATAGTAGTACTATATAGTAGGAGTAAGTATTAGGAGTAGTAGGGTGGCATGGGCCAGAACAAGCATTCACGTCCAGGAGTACGGCACACGCCACCACCACGACATCCATCTGACACCATATTATTTCTTGGAGTCCGTGCTGGAGCAATCTCTTCAACCTCGTCGTTTCTCTAACTTCAGCCATCGCGCGGCGGGCGAGGTGGGGGTTTGCCGATAGTCGGTTTCCTTAACTGTGGTCCCACTTGTAAGGCCAACTCCAACACACGACCCCAAACGGACCTCCGTTTTGCATGAACTCCAACGATAATTTTGACTAGAAAAGAAAGACCAAAGAAAACAAAAACCACAAGAATACATTTTACTACTCCTGTAAGTCAGATTAGTGCCTTCTCGATGCATTCATTGTTGATCTGCGAAGGCTCGATCTTGCGTGCTTCTTTCTTTTTCGAGTGTAAAGAAGTAGATGTTCCTTCCTCGCATCTAGTCTCATGTCTAGCCTCTATTCTAGTAGGAGTATCAACAAGTGCACTAATCTCATCCGAGAGCAGAACCAAAGATTTGGTCGGGTTCTTCCTCCTTTTGCCGACACGTGGGACATCCAGCATCCAGGTCGTGTCATGAAAGAAAATAGAGTGGTAGTTGAAGCCACGAGATGTGCATCTTGGGTTAAACTGTAAATAGAACCTTACTACTCTTGAGTAACTCCAAAAGAGGCCACCGAAGATCTTTATTGGATTTGTTTTTCATCACCAGCACGTCAAGGTGAAAGATGTGCAGGTTCAGTGGGTCCTCTTGCGTTTTCACTAACATGTGGGGCCGCATGTGAGCAAACAGACGATGGGCTCCGCGCGTCCGCTGGCTGGTTGAGAAGAGAGATAGAGGAGGGCTAAGCACAGACTGCAGGAAATTTGTTCTACATACCTCGTAATAGGATCGATATAGTGGGGTGGCATGGGCCATAACTCAGTAGTAGCATTCACGTCTAGCAGTACGGCACACGCCACCCACACGAGTCCCATCCGACACCAATTTTCTTGGAGTCCGTGCTACAACCATCTCTTCTCCCTCTTGTTTTCTCAGCCATCACGTGGTGGGCGGGGTGGGGGTTTGCCGATAGCCGGTTTGCTCAACTGTGGTCCCACTTGTGAGTGAAAATGCAACACCGCACGCATTCCCGCTTGAGCGGCGTGCCGGACCAACCATGTGGGGGTGCGACGCGAACACGACAGGCTTTTCCTTTTGAACTCGTAAATTGTAAAATTTGGTTCTGCTCCATGGCGCGACCGATAGATAGAAAATAACGATTTTGCCTAGAGTAATGAGAAGTTTGGTTCTGGCGCCGTTCATGCATGGAGTACGTACGAAAATTATGAAGTTGATGCGAAAGGTAAGATAATTACTGTAGTATCATATACTACTACATGGATTTGACGGAAAGATAAAAATACATACGGATCCATCAACGTTCAACGACATCCTCATGCCCTAGTGCGCCGGGTCACCAACCGACGTGTGAGGAGCAGCGGCGTTGGCGGCGAGCTCAACGTGCTTCTGAACAGTGTTGTCCAAGGTTGCCCTGCGCTCCAAGAAGGCCAGCGTCCTATCGTCCTCCTCTTGCATGTATTAGTCCTTGTGGACGATTTTTGTGTAGATGTGGGTGATTATGTCGATGGTGTCTTGCTGCGCCAGGCGCTGCGCAGCGAGCGCGACCTCGAGGTGGACATTCTCCGGCGCGACGGCGGGCAGTCACAGGGCCACTAGTGTGTCGAAGAGGTTGTTAGCATAGTGGTCGTTGAGGGTGGCGGGCATCGCAGAGCCTGGGCGCGTCGGCTGGAGGCTTACGTCAAAGTCGTCCGCAAGCTTCTTGACGACGGTGAACTTGTTGAGGAAACCGACGAGGACGTCGTCGAACAAGGAGATGAAGCTGTCGTCCAAGCGGCCCCTCGCCCTGGCAGCCTCAAGAAATACTACCTGGAGACGTTCCTCGGTGCCGGTGGACGTGGTAGTACTCCTAAATCCAGACGGTGGTGCTACTAGTACTAGTAGTAGTACTACCAATGTAGTAGTAGGAGTACTAGCACTATACTACCCGTTGGACAAATTATTACGTGCTGCTCCTCACAGTGAAGTGACAAGACCCTGCGCCGGAGATGACACCTGAGTATAGGCGCCGTGTTTGGCATACCATAGTCGGCCTCACCGTCTGCAGTCACTATCATCATGGATGTAGAGCTAGCCTGCTTACAACTAGCCCTGTTGGACATAATTTCCCGTGCGTAGATGCCCGTGCATTGCACGGAACACCAAGATTGGGGGTGGACGGCTCCGGCAGCAGCCATCGCACCAGATTTTTCCACGCCCTTCTACTCCTAGATGTGTACACTTGTGCTGGTGTGTGTTGTGTGCTGGGTGTGCGCGAGTGCGTCCTTCTGTGCATGCCGCCGCGCAGTGGTGAATTGTGTGCGAGTGCGTCCTTCGCGCGTAAGAAGTTTGTCCTCAATGCGCCCTCAATTTACTAGCGTGCGGGGTGCTACCGCGAGTGGTTTGAACTTTGTTTACTTCACCGCGTGTCAGATGGGCCTCTAGTTTACTTATTTTCACCCACTACCACATGGGCCAGCACACGAAGATATAGAACACGAGCTGACAAGGAAGCATGTGGATTGGTTGACCGGTCAACTAAACAATATACGGAGCTATACGCTGACACAGTGAGCGTATAATCCATCGGTATAGAGAGTTCGAGTGAGAGGGGAGGCCCGTGAGAGATAGCAGAGAGAGAGAGAAAGAGCTACTCCCTCCGTTCGATAATGTAGTTCCAACATTTTTTTAAGTCAAACTTTTGAAACTTTGACCAAGTTTATAAAGAAATTACTTATATCTACAATATCAAAGATAAATGATAGTATGAAGTAAGTACATGTTGTGATGAATCTAATGATCATTCCAGATGTAAATGTTTTTCTCCACATATACCTGGTCAAACATTTCTGAGGTTTGACTTCTCAAAACATCCATATGCTTATGGATGTGACAGAGTCCCTAACAAGAGAGAGAGAGAGAGTGAGTGAAAAAAGTGTGTGTGCGTGTGTGAAAGAGACATGGACAACACACGATAAAAGTAGAGAAAAAGCGTGTGTGTCTTATGCAAACATATCACACATGCATCTTCGACAACGGAGGCAAGGTGGGGAGATAGTGTGTGGTTGTTTGGAACCGAGAGAGCAAGACCCCTAGCACGTGGCCAAGAGGGGTCTGACAAATAAGGGAGAGAGGTCGAGAGAGACGTACGGAGAAAATGCAGACATAGGGAGGAGAGAGTGTATGTTTGTCATAGAGAGATCCCCTGGAGATCGTGATGGGACTACATGGGTGGGAGATCGAGTGACAAGGTGTGTGCGCGATAGAAGATGCCCCGAGAGATATCGAGATAGACGTATGGATGGAAGGAGATAATACGTGTGTTCCTGTTGGCTAGTAAGAGATAGTCATACTTAGGAGGGGGGAGTGCTTGCACCTATGATGGATTGAGGGATTATGGTACTTAGGGGGGTGCGTGTCACATGGAGAGAGAACAAGGGCGGAGAGTGTTGGATGGGTCTACATGTATAGCGCGAGTGAGACATGTGTATGTGTGAACCAGGGAGATATAAGGCCAGTTTGGCTTGCGTCCTGAGCATCTTTTGCCTGGCCTGGGGTTGTGGCTGGATTTCATGCACGCTTGTTTGGTTGCTACCCTGTGAAAAAGAAAGCCCGCCTGGCCTGGGTTCCCTTGCACTTTACTTAGCCTGGCTGAACTCCGGACACTGCAAGTAGCCTGGCCCAGGCGACCGATTTCGAACGCCTGGTCGTGCCTGGTCGTGTGGCCACGAGGCTAACAGCAACATGGATGGATATTAGCATTAAATAATTGATGCATGGATTGATTGATGGGACGTTGATGCTTTGCCTGGCCTAAGCATGAACCAAACGCTTCAGCACCACACAAGCCTGGTCAGGCAGAAATATTTTACATCTCACATCCACACCAGGCAGTACTGGCCATCAAGGCATGAGGGTCAGGTCACGAACCACTGCCCAATAAAGTTTGAGAGAGATTGAGGAGCCCCGATAAGGCTGAGTGGTGCGTTAGATAGCTAAGAGGGGGAAAGAGATATTCCATTCGCTCGATAATGTAGTGCATGTAAATTTTTTAGAAGTCAAACTTTGGAAACTTTGATCAGGTTTACGCAAATGTTATTTATATCTACAATACCAAAGATACATCATACAAAACTACATCTCATGGTGAATCTAATGGCATATGTTTACCGTACTAGATGTGATTCTTTTTCTCCACATACATGGTCAAACTTTGTGATGTTTGACTTTTCAATAAATCTATATGCTATGGACCGAGGAGAGTGCCTCAGTCGAGACAGATCAAGTGCGTGTGAAGGAGAATGAGTAAGTGTGCAAAAAGAGTATGTGTGTGAAAGAGAAAGTGACAACAAACGATAAATTAGAGAGAGTGTGTGTTTTTTTGTTTCTTATGTGAACATATCACGCATGCATCTCTGAGATGGAAAAGCGAGGTGAGGAGATACACGAAGATAGCTAGTGTGTGATTGTTTGCAACAGAGAGAGACACCCCTGTAGCACATGTCCAATAGAGGTGTGGCCAACAAGGAACAAAGGTCGAGAGGGACACATGGATGGCATGGATGCATGAGGAGGGAGAGAGGGTGTGTTTGTGATAGAGAGATCCCGTCGACATCGTGAGGGGACTATATGGGTGGGAGATCGAGGGAGTGCGTGCGCGATCGAAAGATGCCCCGAGAGAAACCGAGATAGACCATGCACATGTTTGTGATGGAGACTAAGATTAGCTAGTCATATACATATAGGGGGGGCTGTGTGTGCCTACAATTGAGTGAGAGACCATCATACTTGGCTAGCTGGGCATGAGATTGTGTGTGTGCGCGTGTGAGATGGAGAGAGAACGAGGGGGAGAGATAGAGTTTTAGATGGGCCTATCGAGTGCGAGTGAGATATGCATGTGTATGTGTGACCCTGGTGGATGGAGAGTTTGAGAGAGGGGGAAGAGCTCCGAGATGACATAGTGGTGCGTGAGAGAGTTACAGGCAAAGAGCCAAGGAATTTGTGTGCGTATGATGAGTGCACCCAAGATATCTAGCTTGGACTAGCTAGAGTATCATACATAGTGTGCAAGAGAGACCTATAGATGGTGTATATATGCATGCGAACTAGAACCCCCCCCCCCACACACACACACACAAAGAGAGAGAGAGAGAGATGGAGAGAAAGGGAGAGAGACGAACAAGGTTTTTGTGTCGGATGCGTGCGACAGAATTGAAGATTGTCGGCAAGAGAGAGAGAGAGAGAGAGAGAGAACAGGAGTCCGGGAGAGGGGGAGGTCGCGTTTTATGCATCAAATACTGATATAAACCATGTTTCGATATAAACTTGCATTTAAATATTTAAATTGGAGAACATGTTGTCTGCAATCCACACATGAACAGATATATGCGTATATCAAATAAGTTCATTAATTTGACTTTCAACATGTTCATGGAGTACTATAATACTGTACAACATGCTACTTGATTGAGGTGTTCAATTTTGGTTTTAGTTCACTATTTTGACCTACTGAATGAGCTATTTCATTGAATCGAGATATTTCATTTTGGGTTTGATTCGCGTTTTTGAGTGGGTCAACTATTTGTCATATAGTAAATCGCTAGCAACGAGCATGTAAAAACACATTACTCCCGAGCATCATCTCTCCATCTAAAAAAGAAGTGGCAAGCTAATATTTCAAAATTTGATCCGAATCGACTTGGTAAGGTAGACGTGGATGCTCGTTCTCCCAAAATTTGAACGAACTGTTAAACATCCTCTCTGCTCAGTGGAATTCTCCCGAGCAAATAAATGGGAGACGCGAAATTACCGTCCTATGTGGGACACACATCAATTGGCCCGTTGTACATCGAGGGTAGGTTCATAACTTCATCCAAGCGCGCCTTCTCCTCGGACGAAATGACATGTGCCAAATAATTCATAAACCATGGTCGGCAAAACACGCTCTCCTCGCCCGAAATAGCTCGCGCCCACTATTTCAAAACACGCTCTCCTCGCCCGAAATCGCTCGGGCGCACTATAGTTCAAAACACACCCTCCTCACCCAAAATCGCTCCCGCCCAGAGAAGCAAAGTTACTCTACTATCCCCGACCCTCAGTACACAGACCCAAGCCGAGAAGCCTATAGGCAAGGGTAGAACTGTAACTCCCCTTCACATTTTAGACAAATGCGTCCGTAAGACATGGTTCCACTCCCCTCCCAATTTCCCCCGCCCGCCCCCATTCATACCTCGTGGGCGCCAAATCACCTTCTCCCCGGGAAGCTCCCTTCTCCCGAGCCGCGAAACCTCAGCCCCACCTCCATGGCGCCCCCACCACACCAATTTCACAGCCGCCCTCCCCCTAATGCCGGAGACGCTGTCCATTTGCCATCATGCATTGGGCCGTGCGCCTCTTACTCTGTGTTGCTGGTGCTGCCTCGACGACGGCCGCGGGAACCGTACCGGAGCCAATTCACCCCTGCAGTTGTTCACGGCGTCGGAGCGGCTCCAACTTTGGATCCGTCCAGAGTCCTGGCGCTGCTTCGGCGTAGCCGTCGACCGTCGCGACATCGCTCTTTCCCTGCCGCCGGTCTCCACCGCAACTGCGCCGGCCTCACCGACTCGGCAGCTGGACCTGCCTACTTCACCATGACACCAGATAGGTCGCACCCTCATCTCAAATCACTTTATTTAGGCGTCAGTTGTCTGAATTTTTATTCTGGGCCAATCGATTTGCAATGGGAAGCAGCACCCCTGGAGGCGACGGAGCTCCTAGGCTGCCGGATAGATGGTGTCTAATGTAAGGGTGTGGGGCCGCAAAGTTCTCCGCGGAAGCAGCGCTTAGATGGCTATCTTTTAGAGTTGTGTGGGTTGAAGGTACTACCGCCGCCGCATCTGGATGACGGGGAGTCTTTGTGGATTGGCCCGGGGCGGCGCAACCACGGTAGTGCGGTGGGGCGGGGAGCGGGGTTTTGGCCGGGGCCACAGACGGTGGAGGCAGGCTGCTCTACCGTTGGTCGCTGGCTCTTCGGGGAAGATTCCAAACAGTGTCAGCTGGGAGGCACAAGACGGCCAGCCATCCGGCGTAGATCGAACAGTACCAAAGTAAAATAAAATCGTGTGACCCCAATTTAGTCTTCAGTCAACAGACGTGTGACCACTCTCGTACCTTGCTGTTGATCTCTTAGTGTATTTCTTCATATCAAAGAGATATGTCATTCTTAACATTATGCGTTATCTGCATCTTCAGACACACCGTCTTCCGACTGACCGCAGCTGCTCCAACAAGGGAAGCATACACCAGAAGGGAGCTATAGTCCCCACTCAACAGTTCCCTGCATCGAATGCGCGTGCCCGACATGCACAGCCACAACAACTGCAGGGCCATCCACAAGTCAGCACATGATGCTCACTCCTATGGATGGCAGCCAGATAGGTTGTACCCTCATCTTACTTGTGTGCAACATTTATGGCTTTGTTATTCATCTAAGCATGGAAAATAGATCATCACATTTTACTGTATATTCATGCTGATCTCTTACGGGTCTTGTTCAGGAGTTAACGTTGTTCCATAGTTCAGCTAAGATACTTGTTTTTTAGGTAACACTGTTCCATAGTTATCATCCATCAGCCAATGCTATCCCACAGGCTGGTGATTATAGTATTATACCACTACTAGTATTTCCTATGTTGTTCTTTAATACTTTTGTGTTCCATCTAGTTAATCTCGAGTACAAACGATACATATTCTGTAGCTTTCATCTATGTTCTCCCTTTAGTTTATGAGACCTGTTGCTGCTAGTTAACCCCTGTCCTACTATTTATGTTGTCTCCTACAGGCACTCATTACATAAATCTAACTACTAGTTGTCTTCCATGCATGTCAGATATAATTGCACACACTGATATATCCACAAGAACCTCACGGAGCAATGTAAAGGCCAATAAACTTGATGTCAATGGTACCCAATATGATGGAACATGTAAAGGCAGTTCTTCAGAAGACTTGCAGAAAGATGATGAATCCTCTTCACCCCACAAGGTCCTTGCTCTAACTTGGCCTGTGATATGGGTACAACATGCATATAATGTCTTGGAGTGTATCTACTCTATTACAATGCCATGTGCTTAGCATGCTGATCATGCATGTAAAGATGCCATGCATTCCTGTTTTTCAGTACCTATTCCATTCATTATAACATGTTTTCAAATTTAAGTACTGTCATTCTACTCTATCGCAATGCCATCTGCTTAATTTGGACATCATGCTTTTGAATATCTTATGCATTGTTATTCATTAGTATGTACTTGATCTGTCTACCATACCATGTTTTTTTACATTGAAGTGCTGTTCTAGTGCTCTATTGCAATGCCATTTATTTTCCCAATCATACACGTGTATGTTGCCTTAGTTATTTCTGTATGTATTCCGCTAGCATACAGTTTTACATTCAACTAGTGTTTCTTTTTTGCTGTGTTGTCCTGTTGTATCCCTAGCTCTTACACCATACTCCCTCCGTCTGGATTACATGTTGCCGAAATGGATAAAAAAGGATGTATCTAGAACTGAAATACGCCTAGACCCATCCATTTTTTCCGGATGGAGGGAATACATGTCAATATGTCATGCCGTTCTATTCTTCAGTACCTATTCCATCTCTTTCATGCCGCATGTTTTATAATTAAAGCATCATTCTTCTATACAAGGCATGCAAGGGGAAGACGACTATGTTAGAATCTGAAGGGTTACAAACCAGGCCTTTGCAAAAGATCCAAACGCCAGGAGATAATAAACCAACTCCAGTTTTTAAAGATACTGCTCCAGCACAGAGAAACCCAACTCCTACTGATAATAAGCAGATTCCAGTGGCCAAAGAACTAGTCCGCTCCAGTCCAGCAAAATATGTCAACTCAATTCTAAGAAGCGTGTGCGTATCCTTGCATCATGAAATTTTATAGCATGCTGATCATATTTTCTACATGTTTCTTTCCCATCTCTCTTTTAGAAAATAAGCTTAACAGATAGAAGAATTTCTGCACTGGTATCGTCTGTGAGGAAAGATTCTTGCAGGAATTCTCTGTACTCCAATGTAGATGTAAGTACCTGTTGTATATCACTATATTTTTACATCAGCATGTATTTTGTTAATCGGCGTGAATCCAACATTTATCTGATCTAAATTTAGTTGTAGCAAAATGTATGATTAAAGGCCACAATGTTGATTTTTGTAAGGAAAACTGCCTGGTAGTTTTGCATCCTGAGCGGCATGAGTGTACTATCTCATATCAGTGGGTTTGATTACTTTGGTTCTGAAGTGGGTTTTCAGTGTTTTTTTACTGTGTTGTCCTGTCGTATCCCTAGCTCTTACGTCATACACCTTCCGCCTGGAGTACATGTCGCAGAAATGGATAAAACTGCATGTATCTAGAACTGAAATACGCCTAGACCCATCCATTAATTTCCGGATGGAGGGAATACATGTCAATATGTCATGCCTTTCTATTCTTCAGTACCTATTCCATCTCTGCTATAGCATGTTTTATAATTGAAGCACCATTCTTCTATATAAGGCATGCAAGGGGAAGACGGCTATGTTAGAATCTGAAGGGTTACAAACCAGGTCTTTGCAAAAGATCCAAACACCAGGAGATAATAAACCAACTCCATTTTTCATAGATACTGCTACAACACAGAGAAACCCAACTCCCACTGATAATAAGTAGATTCCAATGTCCAAAGAACTAGTCTGCTCCAGTCCAGCAAAAGAATGTCAACTCCATTCTAAGAAGCGTGTGCGTATCCTCGCATCATGAAATTTTATAGCATTCTGATCATATTTTCTACATGTTTCTTACCCGTCTCTCTTTTAGAAAATAAGGTTAAACGATACAAGACTTCCTCCATTGGGATCGTTTTCGAGGAAAATATCTTGCGGGAATTCTCTGTGCTCCAGTGCTGATGTAACTACCTGTTGTATATCACTATATTTTTACATCAGCCTATATTTTGTTAATCGGCCTGAATCTAACCTTTATCTGATCTTAAATTAGTTGTAGCAAAATGTTAAAGGCGCCAATGTTGATTTTTGTAAGGAAAACTGCCTGGTAGTTTTGCGTACTAAGCTGCATGAATGTGCTATCTCATATCACGCACATTACTGAATTGTAGTGCTTCTATTGTTGCCCATTCATTCATTGTGTCAATGTTGCTTTCGTATTACCTTACCTGGCTGATTATAGCTGTGCCATATTGTGTTAATTTGGTGTAGGCTAGTTGCCCAAATGTTCGTTGTGTCAATGTTGCTTTCCTATTATCTGACTTGGCCAATGATAGCAATGCTAGTGTGTTAATTTTGTGCAGGCTGCTGAAGATAAGAAGACAAACTCTGAAAACAGCAAGGCAACCCCATTGTTTCTTTCCAGTAAATCTAGGCCAGGTAATATGGCAATAACTCATGATTAATCTGTTTGGTTCCCGTCCTAATTTATGTTATGATGCAGTGCTCAAGACACTCTCCACTATCAATAATACAAGCCTGCCAAAATCGCCATCTGAATCTGTTCAGTATCCTCTGTCTCGAATGCGACGGAATAAATGTATGTTTGTGAACCAATTAATGGTTGAAGCAATGATGGAAATGGTGGATGAATCAGAGGCGCAGAGTCGTGCGACACAACAACTGATCAATGTTTTCAGAGACAGTGTGGCAAAGCAGCAAGAACTTGCCCACATGCTTATGGGCGTCATCTGTGCTGAGGTTGCACATTGTGACGTTGTAGATGGTTAGGTTCTGCTCATTTATTTGCACTCGCATCAATCTTTGATTGTCCAGTGGATGTAATTTCCTGTAATATATTCTGGATGTGCAACGTTATTCCCTGTATGCCGTACCTTTGCTCGTCGTAATGGGCTCAAATTATCTAATTTGGCCTAAAGACATGAACGAACTTTAGTGGGCCCATTAAGTTAATGGGCCGTTAATATGCCGAAAGTTAATGGTCGGCCCTCTTACCTCCCGGGTCGTTAACAGGCCGACATCGAAGCAGGCAACAGGTGGCCCCAATTTATTTCACAGGCCGTTACTAAGTTTGGGCTACATATGGCCCAACTATACTGTAGGCCTTTAGCAGGCCGAAAGAGACAGCGGGCTTGTATTAGACCATGAAGAGCATGGGCCGCTAAGAGGCCGAAAGTCAGGTCGTATTGTAAACGGCCCAACTGTGTTGTGGGCCTTTAGCAGGCCGAAATAGAAACCGGGCTGGTATTGGACCATGAAGGGCATGGGCCGTTAAGAGGCCAAAACTAAGGTCCGACTACAAATGGCCCAACTCATTTATGGTCCGTTAACAGGCCGAAAGGCACACAGGGTCGGGAATTGGCCCAACACTTAAATGGGTCGCTAAAAGGCCAAAACTCAGGTCTGACTACAATTGGCCCAACTGATTTATGGGCCGTCAACAGGCTGAAAGTGACATCGGGCCAGAAATTGGCCCAACACTTAAATGGGCTGCTAAAAGGCCGAAACTGAGGTCCGACTACAAATGGCCCATTAGATTTATGGGTCGTCAACAGGCTGAAAGACACACCGGGCCGGAAGTTAGCCCAACATTTAAATGGGTCGCTAAAAGGCCGAAAGATGTACATCCTGAAAATTGGCCCATCCATTAAATGGGCCGTTAACAGGCCGGAATCTCATCGGGGCGATATTGAGCCCAAATATATAGCGGGCTGTTAACGGGCTCGAACTAACGATGGGCTGCAATGGTGTCAAATCTTTAACAGGCCGAATTGGCACATCTCGTATGGGCCGTGGGCTTTAATGGACCTGACACAAGTAGGCCTTATATGGGCCGGCCTGCTAATTTTTACTAGGCCGGCCTTTTTCACCGGAATGGGCCACTGTTGGGCCGTGCCACATGTCGACCTATCATAGGTGCCTCCTGTCCAATGAGTGGATGACATCTGTCCCAACGATGAGCTGACACGTGTTTCCTCTAGCCAATGATGACATCTGTCCCAATAGCTTAACGGCGTTCCGTTACGGTGGATGCCATGTGTCGGTCACCCTTGATGAAAGCACTTCTGTGACGCGCGATTTATCATCATGGAAGTGGACACTTCCGTGATGATAATTTTTGTAATGTCACGGAACACTTCTATGACAGCACATGTATGACTATCTTGATTCTGTCATAAATTTGTCATGGATGTACATGCATGAGAAAAAAGCGACCTACTGTGACAAACACGTATCACCATAGAAGTGTATTTTTTTGTAGTGTCTGTTTGCACAAAAAAGGTGGAAAGGAGGGTGACTAACAAGTGATGAAACATGCATCAAATGAAAAAAAGCATGTTCCTTATTTCAATGGCAATCGTACAAGGACAGTAGCAACTTCTAGCAGCATTGCTAGATATTAGTGTGGGCATTAGGATTAACTATGACAACCGTTAAATATGACATTACTTTAATGGTGCCATTTCTTCATTTTACCAGCAACATTACATTAATAGCTGCTACAGAGTCGGTATTTGGGCACGTGAGAGTAGGTAGACCAGGACAGTTGCATCTCTAATGAAAAGAAGCAACTTATCTTAATTGGAAATTTAGTAGGACATGAAAAAAGTGTCATTGATTCATATTATTGGAGGCATTACATTGAAAACAACATTGGTTTAACGTGTCCTTACTTTTAACAGTGCGACTACTACATTTTACCAGTGGCATTACATTAGAGCGGCTCAGGGCAACAAACATCAGAAGAGGATATCTGGGTTGGTCCCATTTTTGTTCGGTATATAGCCACCTTGTACTGTGTGAGGCTAGCAAATCTAGTGCTGGACTTACTCTGTTGACTTGTCCCCAGTCCCCACTTTCTTTTCTTTTTCAACCACTAGATCGGGTTTATATTGAGTTTGTACTGTGTTCCCTTTATTTCCCTATTAGACCTAGAGACCAGTTGGATAGCCAGTCTCTGCTACTTTTTGCCCCCATTATTTCCTCTTTCGACCAAGTCCTAGATTCAGGTAACAAATCTTCCCCCACCCCACCCCCTTTCTTCCTTGTTTGAACCAAGTACTACTAGATTCGAGTGCATGAACTAGTTTTACCTCTTAACAGTAAAAAAATAGGTGGTTTTCGAATAGCCGATCGATCCTATCTACGAGGGGCCCTGAGAAATAGTAAAAGATACAAATGCAGCGACGTTAGGAGCTCGGGAAGTAGAGCAAGGCCGGTTTTGAAGGAAGTTATACCTGAGGGTCGCCGGGATGTTGCTAGGTGGGCAGTGGGAGGCCGGATCTGCCCACACTACAGCAGCAAGGAAGAAGGGGTGGGAGGCCCTCCCTCGCCAGCGATGCTTGGGAGAGAACGGCAAGGCACGCTGACCGGGACGTGCCAGTAGTGGGTAAGAGCCGTTGCCGAGGACAACCGTGTGAACGTTGCACCTTCTCACCTTCCCCGGCGGAGAGGATCCGACTGGATCTGTGACCAGCGGTCAGTAGGGAGAGAGAGTGTGTGGCCAAAGCTATCGTGTTTAGATCTGGAGAGGACGAGATAGTGTGAAGAGAGCAACACTAGCAAGCAAGCGCGGAGGCTCCTGCCTATATAGCAGGGTACTAGTTTTCTTTTGTCTACCGTCCAGAGCCGGCTTGGGCTCGGCAATGACTGTCGAGAAGTCTTCATGCACATGCCCCGGAGGTGCAGTTGTCGTCATTTTGATCTAAAGCACTGGATTATAACATATAACACGAAAAATGCCACATGACAAGAATCATAACCTCACTGCCCAAAGGAGACAAGATGAATCCCGACGGACAAACTAGACGAGGATCAAAGCTCAAATTAAAGATAAACTCATAGAAAAGGGGCCCGTCGATAGATGTCCTAATTAACATATCCGGCTTGACCTAGATGGCAGCCGAGTAGTCTTCGTGCATGTGCCCCCAATGACTAGCCCAACTCAGTTGTCGCTGTTTAACCCTCGCATTGATCTGAAGCACATGACACCTAATTTTGCGAGATGACAAGAAACCTTTTTTTAGATTTCTCACCAGAACTACAGCCCTGAACAACACAGCCTGCATGATATGTAGATGATAGCCAATCCAGTCGTGTCTGCTGGAGTCTGGTCACATGCATGGACGAACTGATCTTCCGTGTATTGCAGGGATCATCCAGGTACCAACATATGTACTCCTACAACACTTCTCTAGTAGTACTATCGCTCGTCTCTCCCTTCTATTAACTCACCCGACTTGCAGGGCCGGGGAGTGTACCTACGGTCGGTTCTCAATTGCGGTCACACATGTGTGTGCAAACGCAATATGACGCGCGTTCCATTCGGAGAGCGGCGTGCCAGATCGGCCGACCGTCTGGGGTGCGACGCGAACGCGACGGGCGTGCTATATACTCCGTACATGTGTACCGCCATTTTCTTGAGGCTTTGCTCCATGGCGCAATCCATGGATACAAAATTAGTATACTGTACTATTTAAAAGTTGAGGGCGGGTCTTTTCCCGCGTGTTAGGCGGGGCAGTTCCGCCTAGTCGGTTCGACAGAAACGCGAGAAGATGAGGGAGTAGGCTGCTGCAAACGTAGGGCTGTCTGATTTGACAGTGAGTTACTGCTGGACAGGTGGGGCTCGGTGATTTGACTTGCCATTATCATTTTAACTGCGGCGTTACGACCGGTGTGAGTCTCCCCATTCCTGACCACCTCCATATAGGTGCCTCTCCCGATGCTCCAGCATGTAGAGGCTGGCTCTTGCTTGAGAGCCCACTCCACTTTTTCCTTGCCTCTTTCCCCCGCATATGCAAAAATGCCATGTACAGCAGGCTTATAGCCCACCATTGTACTTGATCCTACAGGTGCTAAGCCTGCCACATAGGCATAAAGTCTGATGTGGCAAGTTAATTAAGAAGAGGGAGACTAGTTTGGTGACCCCAGGAAGAAACGGTGATAAGCGCGTGTACCTAGATGAAGCAAACTTAGCAACAAAAAACTGAGCACCTATGCATTGGGGACTTGAGTTGCTAAGCCATTTAATGCCCATAGCACCTCATCTAAGCACCATTTCATTGGAGGAGGTCACCCCTTGGCAAATGCAATAAATACTACCAAGAAATAGATAGACAGAAGTAAACAAAAAATACTCTTATAGCCAACCTTATAGCTAACCTTGTTGTATAAGTGACAAAGTGATGACTATGTATGACATGCCAACATCAAATAGCCTAACGCACCGTGTTAAATATCCAAGGGCGTGACGGCGCGAGAGAGGCGACGGTCATGGTAGGTGTGACCATGATACGGGCTGCTGGCAGCCCTTGGATCTGAGATCAAATGGTCGCATGCTAAGTTCCTAAAAAATTGCAGAATAACCCTCCAGGATAGGATATTCACCCATAGGTCTAGAATCACGCCATTTAACCGTTCGATCTCAGATCCAAGGGCTCTCAGAAGCCCGTATCATGGGAGAATGGAAAGCTTCGTATCACGTGTAATTTTCCCGATGCTTGACATGACATCGAAAGCCATTTAATTGGGTGTTGAGTAGACATGACATCTCATTGGGCCCCCATAGTACTATGCATGAATCCATTTATCCACTAGGCAAGCCACTACCCTGCCATTCGCACGCCCCCCCACTCGACATTTTTACAATCGATAAACCTCTCCTAGTCGTCCTGTCCTTTCACATTACGATAGTTCCACTAATCCTAACCCTCCTCCCAAATCCATGGCGTCCCAAATCTCCATGATCGGCAGTGAGTACAAGGTTAGAACCATCACCAGCGATGAGTTCGACGTCATCTACACCCGTTCTTCCGCAAAGGTGAAAGAATGCCTTGCTCGCTTCAAATGCATGTTCAAAAACTCAAATGATGAGTAGGTCGATGGGCTAGATGTTGAGTACACCACAGTCCTAGGAAGCAAGAAGAATCTAAAGGAGGCAGAGAAGAAGAAGCCCACCGTGATCCAGGTTTGTGTGCATGACTTATGCTTGTTCTACCACATATGCCATGATGACATTGAGTGCGAGGAATTTAAGAAGTTACTCAAGGGTGGCCGAGTCAAATTCGTTACTGTAGACTTTAGGAACAACAAGGAAATCCTGGGTTGGATAGGCCTCGTTGTAGACAACCCCTTCGACCTCGAGAAGGAAAGGCTGGTGCCCTCCCTTGATCAGCCTTCAATGCTGACCCTGGTAGGAGCCATGGTTCATCCTTCGTACGGTGAACTGAAGAAACCTCTACACACGTTTCATCATGCATGGCAGTGGATTGTACTAGATATAGACCACATCCACTACGCTGCAACGGATGGCTACCTTTGTTTCAATATCTATAAGGGTTGGATGAAGAGCAAGAGCCAAGTGTGCGGTTCAAGCAAAGAAGTATCGCCCAAGAGAAAGAGGGACATGGACGAAGTCGAGGACGTGGACGAGAACTCTGAGTAAGGTGGCGGTGTCGTTGCTCATGGTGGTTCTAATGCAGTGTCTACCGGATTAGTTGCTTAGTTTAATTTCTGGTGTGCTTAGTTTTATTTGAGGGGTGTGTTGTGCTGAGCACCCAGCAGAACTATGTTATGTTTCTTCTCGTTATATTTCGTACATTTCATCTTTTAGTTGGTATATTACTACCACTCGTTTCTTCACATTATATACGTACAATATATATGGCCAACATCATATAGCCAACAGTTTAGTTGTCAAAGAATTTTAGGGTGCTTAGTTTTGTCAAAGAATTCCAGGGTGCTTAGTTTTATTTGAGGGGTGTGTTGTGCAGGACACCATTAACTTATCATTGTGAGAATCGGCTTATTTTTGTCATGTAACATGGTCAACGGGTTTGACGTGAAAATAATAATGTCTAATGGCATTTCTGAGCAAGCATCTAACTTAACGATGGCATTGTTTAGATATCTAATTGCATTTTTGAGCAGGCGTCTCACGAATCGATGGCATTTCCTGAGTAGTTGTAACTTCTAATGACAAAGCTGAGTAGTGATACACAACTAGTGGCATAAATAGTAAGAACCCAAGAATTAAATAGGTATGCTAATTTCTTTATTTCTTTATACCTTTGTGTGCGAAACAATATATGCTGCCTCCCCCAGATTTTCTTTAGAGAGGCAAAATAGAACTGTATGAGTGCCCTGTTAAATTTTGGAATTATTCCAGGTTCGTTTGGCCTTTTTATACATTAGTTGAGTTTCTGGTCATTTAACGTGAATAATTCACATTTGAACTACAAGAACATGCTCCCGTGCACCAAAGTTGATTGAAAAATCACATGTGTGTCCTCGGGTGAATTTCTAGGTCCCATGCATGAAATGGGAATGAAATTGAAACATCTGGGCATCGTGGTTCGGCCGAGAACATTGAGAAGCTTGGTTTTAAAATTCTTGTAAATCCAAAACACGCCTGAAAATCATGAAACTTGGCATGGTGTCATGTCATGGTACTACCATGCTGTGGTAAAAAAATTGCAGACTAGGAACATGTTTTGGTATAAGTTTCTTGCAAACCGGAGCTTCTCTCAAAAAGGCTCGTGGTTCTGAGAGGGAACGTGTCACCTTTGTGTGCATAATTCAAATTTAAAATACAAGCACATGCTCCAGTGCACCACATCTTGTTGAAAAATCACATGCGTGTCCTCGGGTAAATTTCTAGGTCCCATGCCAGAAATGCGAATGAAATTCAAACATCTAGGCGTCATGGCTTGGCTGGAAACATTGAGAAACTTGGTTTTTTAATTCCTATAAATCCGAAACACGCATGAAAATCATGAAACTTGGCTTGGTGTCATGACATGGCACCAACATGCTGTGGTAATTTTGCTGTCTAATTTGTGAAGGCGCACACATTAACAATCAATAAAGTCATTATGGAACAAGTGCTATCACGTTACAATCGGAAACACAAGTATTATTGAAACCCTGGGCGTTCTATTTACCATTTACGTGCCGCCACGCGTCCCCTTTTTTATTAGCTTGGAGGCGCTGTGCAGGGTAGCTATTTGAGTACGGGTGGCGTGCGAGCCCTTTGACCTCCATCTGCCGTCGACCACTCTCCCAAGGTCTCCATTAATGGCGCCCGAGCCTCTGTTTAATGGCGTGGCAATGTCTCACTCGACTGAGATTTAAGAGAGAAAAAAGAAAATCTGAAAAGAAAATTTTGCACGGATCTTGATGTAAGATCCGACGGACCTATATAGCATCTACTGCGACTTATAGCAAGACTGATGAATATATATAAGGATGACGAGAGTGGATAATAATTTTCTTACATAATTAGGACGATAATTAAAAAATCCACATGCGGCTACGCCCGAAATACACAAGGGCAAAAGAAGAAGGAAGACGCATACAATGATCTGGCTCGCTGATCTCTACTTTATTTATGTGATGCAGGTTGTGGAGACTAGTTGTCGCGACGGGAGATGATCTCTTTCATCAGTTTCATCTCCTTAATACGCTGCTTGGCAGCATCCATGGATTCCTCCACCAGCCTATTGTGCTCGATGCGGAGCATGGCATTCTCATCCATAAGTTTCTTGATGATGACGCCCGTCCTCTGAAACAAGGCAGTAGTCTCCTCCTCCTGCTTCGCCCTTCCGATGATCTTCGCCCTCAACAGGTCGCGCTCGCCCCGGAGCTTCGCATTGCCCTCCCCTAGTTGCCGGATGACGCCGGTAGCCTCATCCTGCAACCTCGCCCAGCCAGAGATCTGATCCATCTGGCTATGGACCATCGCATGGATGTGCCTGTAAGAGTCCTCGCCTGCCCGCGAGAAATTTTCCCACGCCGCCGCGGCGCGACAGTACCTCCGTGCTGCTTGGGTGGTGCGGCGAGACATCTTTGCTGCTTCCGTGGCATGGCCAAACCAGTCTGCTACATCGACGGGGCGGCGGGACCTCCGTGCTGCTTCGGCGGCGTGGCAGGACCTCTGTGCTGCTACTGCTGCGCAGCTGGACATGTCGGCTGCTTTCGCGGCAAGGCAGGACATCTCTCGTGCTTCCTCTTCTATGCTCACCTCTCCCTAGTGGAAATCTCTTGACCCATAACTCATGCTGGCTATGGCTTGATTGACTTGATTGTTTTTTGTGGGTGAGGAGTTGAGGAGGAATGTGCAGTCATCTTAGCATAGTAATATTTATAACAGAGTACTACTAATACGCTCCTAAGTGGGAAACCGTTTAGGTTGTGATCGGTGTGAACATGTTTGTAATTAAATATAGTGTGGTAGTAGTAGTAGTAATTTGGAATGTGCTGAGACGCGCTCAAAATTTATTGACGGTTCTAGTTTCAAAGTGTGGCACTATTCCAGATGGCGTAACGTCGGCATGTTTTCTCGGCCGTGGTGTAGCATATGCAATGGTACTAGTTCTTTTTCTACTGTTTTGTCCGTGCAAAAACTGGCACCGTCGGATACATATCTTATGCTTGGCGTTCGACAGGAATAGCCTCGTGGCGAGCTATAGACTAGTATTTTTTCAAACGCATTACACCTATCTCTCGGGACTTCTCACACGCACCATCACTGCTCCCTAGGTCGATGCCACCCACATACACTTGTACTCTGAGAAGAGGTGCACGCACGCACTCGTCCTCTCTCACACACGCATCTGTAGCTACGAATTGTAGTGTCCTCAACCATCTGATTGGCTCTATCATAGGTTTCACCTTGCTCCTTGACCTTGAGATTGAGAAGTTTAAAGCGTGGGGGCTAAGATGGAGGCGGGAGGTTTTGGTTAATGTGCGGGCCGCACACGGCACCAACACGACACGAGCTTCGTCTTCATGGTGCACATGTAGTCGGGTGAGTTGTCCAAGTATAGACACAACCAGGCCCTCGTTGGTATCCGCGCCTCGACTTTGGCTGGTCATAGTGGAGAGTAACATAGACTAGTTACTAGTCTATGTTACTAGTACCTTCATAGTGCGTAGTGTCATATAGTATATGCATAATTTGGCGACGAGCGCTCTCTCTATGTACCACCTTTTTTGTTTAATTTCATCTTGTTAGTTTTGCTCCATGGTGCAATCCATCGATACTACTACTGTACAAATGTATACATTTTTTAAAAGGCTAGAGGGCGGGGCAGTCTAGCTTGGTCCTTTTCACGAGAGGCGAGGGCCTTTGTGATTTGACGGCTCATTACTGCTGGAAGGCGGGGCCTTGTGATTTGACTGCTCATATAAATGTGTCGACGACCTGAGGAGGAGCAAAGAACCATGCGATATACTCAAGTTTTCCACTGGAGTAGTACTAGTACAACGGAGGAGCACGAAACACGGCAGCCCAGTGCCATATGGCGATAAAAATGATCTAATTTGCTAGTCATCTCATTGTTAGCATTGTTCTATTCATGCCTCGCAGAGAACATGACACGTGTAGCGAAACACCCGAAGTAAAAGAAGAAACACAAGAGCAAAAGAAGAAGGAAGATTATCACCCCAAATGATCTAATTCGCCGCGGAGTCGTAACTGCTTCTTCATCGCCTCCATGACCTCCATCTCCTTGCGCGTCTCCTCCGCCATCTTCTTCATTCTGTCCATGACGCGGGATTTCTCGACGCGAGCCTTCATCATCTGTTCCACGACCGCATTACGTACCTTGACAGCAGTCGGGTGCTCGATGCGAACCTTCGCCAAATCCTCCTTCTGTTCCATGACGAGGGCCTGCAGCATCTACCGAGGAACTACTACTCTCATGAAGCTTCTTCCAGTCGGTGTTCTTCTCCTTCAGTAGGTCAAGCTCATGGCAGAGCTTCGCCTTGTCCTCCTGAAGTTGCAGGATTTCGCCGGTCGCCTTCTTCTCCGAGGCAATGCTCTTCTTCAGCAGCATCACCAAGCCGGTGAGCAACTCCCCCTGCTTATTGAGCTCAGCGGGCATGTCATCGAGGCTGTCCTTCAGAAGCTCCACCAAGCCATGGATGAACTCCTTCTTATTGAGGTGCTTATTTGAGCTGATCGGGCATGCCGTCGAGGGATAACGACTCCAGTGCCGCCAGCTCGGCATGTTCGCCTCCTCGGCTAGGGCGCTCCTGGGAGCCATCACGAGCCCTCTCTTTTTCTCCGCAGCCTTGGTGTCCGCTCCCTTGTTATGAGTAGTTCTCAACCTAGAGCTCTGTGCACCGGACATGGCAAGGACGGGCGAAGAAGAAGCACTTATGAGGAGGAAAGGTAGAGTAATTTTTGGTTAGGTAGTTCCCCCTTTTATAACCTAAGTACTAGCACTAGTACTAATACCTGCATCATGGGAACACGTTCAGGTTTGGTACGTACTAGTAGGTGTGAGCATGCTTGCACTTAATTGTAGCACTAGTACTTTCGAATGTGATGGGAACAAGGTAAAGATAAATTGATGGGTTTTGGTTTCGTGGCCCGAAACGGCTCCCGATGAGTTTAGTGGAACATAAATTTCAAGTAGACTACACTGCTCAGATGCGTAAATATTATGTTACTGTCAAAAATTGGCACAAAATACGAAGGAGACCAATGGAAGTACTACTAGCAACCCATGATTTAACTAATCGCATGCCCGCAGTGGAGTAGTAATGTCTTTCTTCCGCCCTCACGTCCACTCAGTTTGCATGCGCTATATTAATTGACCATCAATGAAGTGAAGGACTTTACACGCGTCAAATTATCACATGGGATGGATCTTGGTACAAAATTGCGTCCGCCCGTGTACCCGCGTCTGCATGCAAGGGAATGACTGCGTGCGTGGTGTGCGTGCACATCTTTGCTTCGTGCATGTACCGCCAGTGTGGCTCGGGGAGGACGAGTACATTCTTCTGGAACCGGCAGCACGTCACTGTGATCAATCCACACAAGGATGTCGCGATAACGCCTCCACATGTGCCACGTGGCTTCATGAACTGTAAGAGAGACACTGTGTAGCGTGCCATTGTGTTTTGCACATACTCGAAGTACTAGTAAGGTACACGTGCATTGCACGCGTCAGATTTTTCAACCAAATTATGAATAAATACCACACTATAGCATGTAAGCTCTAGGTCATATATGCCTGATGTAGACCTTCATTTAATTCTTATAGTTCATCTCATTCAAAATTAATTAGTTTTTATAAAAAAAACCTAGGGCCTCTTTGATTTGTAGGATTTCCAAAACGCGGGAATAGGAAGAACATGGGATTAGAGTGGAATGTCGTCTTGAATCCTACAGGATTGTACGAGTGTTCGATTGTGCATAGAAAAAACGCAGAATTCTTTCAAAGAGGTTTGAGTGGATGAGATGTTTCCTATGAAATCTAGTGCAAATGAATCATATGGAAAAATTCCTATGGTTTACAATCCTATGAATCAAACAACCAAGATAGGAAAAATTCCTAAGGATTAGAATCCTCCAAAATTCCTTTGAGAATCCTTTAAATCAAAGAAGCCCTTAATCTATTTTATGATTCATGGAATTGTGCGTTGTAAAGCATAAAGTAAAAACAAATAATGGCAATTCAACTAGAAAAAAGTTTGGGCAGTTATGATACGGAAGATTCTAGAACAAAGGAGAATCACTGTTGTTTTGAGATTTGTGCATTATGCTTAATTTCAACCATGGAGTCTGCTAGATTGTACATGTGGCAAAATTCGGTGGGGGCTAGAAGATGGTGCGAGGGGTGGAGTGGAGGGAGACTATGAAGGAGTGCACAATTGCGAGATCGACATTTAGAGAGAGGGGGCGAGAACGTGCGTTGTTGCGCGCAGTGGCGGATCCATGAAAAATATCCCATGAGCTAGGAGCCAAGCATTGCTAATCCTTTACGAGGAGGGCCAATTCATCAACTTAAACCATTTTTACCAGCAATTGTCTAATGATCACATTCATATTAGCCTCGATATATAGTGATGTTAGGGGGGCAGGGCCCTTGCTGCCCCCTGTCTTCGCCATTGTGTGCGCGTCTGATAGATGAAGCGGAAGGCATGGATGATGAGAGGGGGACATTGGATATATAATTAATGCGGGTGTATTAGCTATATATGTAATCCTATATAGAGAGGTATAGATTGATCATTGTGGACGTGGGAAAGAGGGCGAGACCTCACTAGATATATAGATTGATCGGTTTATGTGGAAAACTATGAAATACCTAGCTATATACACACACATAGAGGAACATCGATCGTTGCGCATGCACGTGAGAGATAAAGAATGCCCGATATGATGGAGAGGGGGATGTGTGTGTGTGTGCCTTCATGGGAGACCGACCTGAAGAAAAAGATTGCATGTGTGTGATGGATAATGTCGACTGGTAGTGTGTGTGCATGCATGCATGAGAGAAAGTTAGTGGTACAATTATAAAGAGAAGACCAATGTGTGGGTGTAAAATACTAGGTGAGGTCATAATCAATGTAAAGTTGAATTCAAATATTTGAATAAGAGATCATGATGTTTGAAACCCATGCATGCATGAATATAACGGAGATCTGTGGGGTGTGGTTTGGAAACGAGCATATTGTAATGTATACACATTGAACAAGGTCAGACTGGTTTTAATTTGAGATACCGATGGCAAACATCATTTGGCCACATTGCATCCGTGCATGGACACACTGTTCTAATTGGAGATGATGGGTGGCTTTCGCATCACATATCTATATCTATACCCCTATATATATTATATTTCTTATTTTTTATATAGTGTACGGATAACTTTAACTTTGAAAGATGGTCGTTGGATGAGGCCAATCTAATGGTGCAGAGCTGGCAAATTTGAGCACTACTGGCCGTTGCATATCATCTAGATTCAACCAGATTTTGCCACATGTACAATCTAGAAGACTCTATGGTTGAACTTAAGCATAATGCACAAACCTCAAAACACAAGCACTTCTTCTTTGTTCTAGAATCTTCCATATCATAATTTCCCAAATGTTGTTCTACATGATTTGTTTTTACTTTATGCCTTACAACGCACAATTCCATGAATCTTAAAATAGATTAGCTTTCGTATAAAAACTAGATGATCTTGAATGAAATGAACTATAAGAATTAAACGAACATCTACATCATGCTATAATGTGGTATTTATTCATAATTTGGTTGCCAAATCTCATGCGTGCAATGCACGTGTACCTTACTAGTCTAAATGGTGTATGTGTGTGTGTTGTGCGTGTTAAACACATTGTACGTAGTATATCATACTAGTCTAAATTGTCTTTTTTGGGTACACGTTAAGCTTGTTCTCCTGAAATTTCAAGCCGCGCCTTGTTATGTCGAAATTTCAAGCTAGCGTCTCTATCTATTGTGCTGCGAAACTCCCACCTCTTCAACCTGTGCCTTGTTACCCCAAAATATTTAAGATAAATCTTTGTCTCGTTGTGCTCCGACAACTCGCTCCATCTCAACCCGCGCCTTGCTATTCTAAAATTACAACGCGCGTGAAAACTCCCACCTCCTGTGGAATCCCGACACGTGAAATGCCCGTGATACCCCTGAACCGAAATAACCGCTTCAAATCGGTGGGGGTACTTTTGTAACTTACCCCACATTTCGGACAAGCGCGTCCCTAAGCCATGGTTCCCCACTCCCATCCCATCCACCCACCCATTCATACACCGAGGCCGGGAAAACCCGCGAAGCCCCACACCCTCCTTCGTCCGCCACCCAGCCGCAGCCTCTTCCCCAACGACGTCGTCCACAGCAACACCTCGACGTCCCTCATCCACCGTACCGGATGAGGATCCGTCGTCGATCTGGTAGTCCCGCCGGTTCAGCCACCCCGTCCTCCACCTCCAAGGAGCTGCCCCGATGTTCCCCTCGTCTTTCGCGCCACCTCCATTTCCACACCGCCGTCTTCACCTGCACCACTGGAAGAGAATCATCATCACCATTTCCTCGGATGAAGTTGCGGCCTAATCGGCGCTACCAAAGAGGTTGTACACTAACCGCAACATTTTCTTCTTGATTCGATCTCACAGTGCTGCCGGTGCATGGTCCCGAGCCGACACGGCGCGGCTCCATCCACAGCGGCGTCGCCGGCCACTTCCTCCACAGCGTCGCTCCCTCGGCGGCGACGTCCACATCAGTAGGAGTTGTTGATGCTTTAGCTCTCGCTCGCGCTGCTACCCTACTCTTGCTCTCGGTCCCCTGCCTTATCTGCTCTTCCTCTTGCTCTTGCTCGCGCTTCTGCTCTTGCTCTTGCTCTTGCTTGTGATGCTGCTCCAATTTAGCTACACTTTAGTCGACTGAATTTACTTTTGGGTCAGTCGATTTTCAAGGGGTGGGGGGCTCGCCGGAGTTAAGGAAGAACTAGCCGCGGCGGGGAGGGGGCTCGCCGGAGAGGTACCCTACTATCTATCTTAGGGCTCAGGGTGGGGAAAGTGGTCGCCGGCGGTGGTGGGGCGGTGGCGTGGGGATTGCCGGAGAAAAAGCTCGGAACGGGGGGGGGGGCTAGAGGGATGGCCGAGGCGGCGGTGGACTGGTGGTGGGGAGTGTTTTTGGGGCCGGCGGGGCGGCGCACCGCCGGCCGCGAGCGGCTGTTTGGCTAGTGGTGGCTGGCGGCTCAGGGGGGTGGAGGTTGAAGATAAAGTGCAGGCCCTTGATTTCGTATCCAACGGCTGCAAAATCGAGTGACCAGAGATGAAAAAGTCAGTCGAATGACGTGTAGCCTCACCTCTAGTGCATTCAGTTTCGACAGTAAAATTCAGTTTCGACAGCAAAATTCAGTTTTGACAGTCAAGTTCAGTTTCGACAGTTAAATTCAGTTTTGACAGTTAAGTTCAGAGATGAGCGGCTGATGTATTTTACATCTAGCACTTTGTGGTTATGTATTTTACGTTATCTATTGGAGATGCTATTAGAATTCCACTCAGGTTAACATTGTCTCTCTTGTCCTGCTTCAGCCTCGGCGTCGTACAACTCACCGGAGCTGCTCCAACGACGAAACCCTCCATCACAGCAGAGCAGTACCTCGGGCTCCATCTCCAGATGCCTAAGATCTTCTTCCCCTCCTCCGACAGGCAAGTCAGCCGGAGCATCCTCATCGGCCAACCCAATCACGCTGAGATTGACATGGCTTCGCCAAAGAGGTTGTATACTTGTTGCATATCTTTTTTACTCTAGTTGTTATATATATATATATTGTCCACTTAGCACACGGAGTAATGGGAAATACGATTATTTTATCCTAATATATGACAAGTGCTACCTCTTGAGCACTTTGTTGGTTTTCCCCGAAGAGGAAGGGATGATGCAGCAAAGTAGTGTAAGTACTTCCCTCGGGTTTTGAGAACCAAGGTATCAATCCAGTAGGAGGCTACGCGCGAGTCCCTCGTACCTGCACAAAAAAATAAATCCTCGCAACCAACGCAAATAGGGGTTGTCAATCCCTATAAGGCCACTTACGAGAGTGAGATCTGATAGATATGATAAGATAATATTTTTGGTATTTTTATGATAAAGATGCAAAGTAAAATAAAGGCAAAGTAAATAGCAAAGGAAATAACTAAGTAGTAGGAGATCAATATGATAAAGATAGACCCGGGGGCCATAGGTTTCACTAGTGGCTTCTCTCGAGAGCATAAGTATTCTACGGTGGGTGAACAAATTACTGTTGAGCAATTGACAGAATTGAGCATAGTTATGAGAATATCTAGGTATGATCATGTATATAGGCATCACGTCCGAGACAAGTAGACCGACTCCTGCCTGCATCTACTACTATTACTCCACTCATCGACCGCTATCCAGCATGCATCTAGAGTATTAAGTTAAAACAGAGTAACGCCTTAAGCAAGATGACATGATGTAGAGGGATAGACTCATGCAATATGAAGAAAACCCCATCTTGTTATCCTCGATGGCAACAATACAATATGTGCCTTGATGCCCTTACTGTCACCAGGAAAGGACACCGCAAGATTGAACCCAAAGCTAAGCACTTCTCCCATTGCAAGAAAGATCAATCTATAGTAGGCCAAACCAAACTGATAATTCGAAGAGACTTGCAAATATAACCAATCATACATAAAAGAATTCATAGAAGATTCAAATATTATTCATAGATAGACTTGATCATAAACACACAATTCATCGGTCTCAACAAACACACCGCAAAAAGAAGATTACATCGAATAGATCTCCACAAGAGAGGGGGAGAACATTGTATTGAGACCCAAAAGGAGAGAAGAAGCCATCTAGCTACTAACTATGGACCCGTAGGTCTGAGGTGAACTACTCACACTTCATCGGAGGGGCTATGGTGTTGATGTAGAAGCCCTCCGTGATCGATGCCCCCTCCGGCGGAGCTCCGGAACAGGCCCCAAGATGGGATCTCGTGGATATAGAAAGTTGCGGCGGTGGAATTAGGGTTTTGGCTCCGTATCTGATCGTTTGGGGGTACGTAGGTATATATAGGAGGAAGGAGTACGTCGGTGGAGCAACAGGGTGCCCATGAGGGTGGAGGGCGCGCCTGGTGGGGGTGGGCGCACCCCCCTACCTCGTGGCCTCCTGTTTCCTTTCTTGACGTAGGGTCCAAGTCTCTTTGGTCTTATTCGTTGAGAAAATCACGCTCCAGAATGTTTCATTCCGTTTGGACTCCGTTTGATATTCCTTTTCTTCGAAACCCTAAAACAGGCAAAAAAACTACAATTCTGGGTTGGGCCTTCGGTTAATAGGTTAGTCCCAAAAAAAATATAAAAGTGGATAATAAAGCCCAATAATGTCCAAAACAGTAGATAATATAGCATGGAGCAATCAAAAAATATAGATACATTGGAGACGTATCAACAAGCAGTGAGGTACCAGGCAAGTTAGCTATTTGTGATGGACTCTCTTGAACGCCATCATTATTTATCTCTGCGCATTTGAGCTGTGCATTTGTCGATGGCCCTGGGAGTTGAGCTAGTAGGGTAGTGGCATGGGTCCAAAGTAATAGAAGTAGCACAAAAACATTTTTTTAGTGTAGGCTTTTCCTTGCTCAAGCCTGCCTACTAGAATCGCAGGTGCTTGAAAGGAAAAGTGAATGAAAAACATAGGAATTGGAAAGTTCCCTATGGTACTACTTTTCATGAATTTGGTGCAAAGGAATGGAGCAAAAGAAAACTGTAATATTTGTACCTTTAGTGTCTCCTTGAAAGAAAAACCGTAGGAATTTTAATTTCCATTTATCCTCCTTTTCAAATTCCTATTCATGAAGCACAAGACTAAGAGATAGTAGCACAATAGCATTATAACTGTACATTTTCTTGTGGTTTGACTTAATCTCACCATGCTTCTTTGCATCATGTGATCTTCCAATTCTTGTGAACCAAACACCCAGATTGGCAGAAATCCTGTGTTTTTAAGAGCCTGTTCGGATTCCATCCACTCCACAACTCTGCTCCAGGAGCAGCCGGAGCGGACCCAAACAACATAGCTCCACGGAGTCAGCAGCATGGAGCGGAGCGGGCTGCAGGTATAAATCCTGCAGCGGGGTAAAGGGTGCTCCGTAGATCCTGAAAACAAGGGAGTTCATCCAAACTTACGGAGGACTGCCACCGATAAGTGAAACATACCGGTTCATTCTGTACGTCTCTCCTGCTGGTAGCCTTTCCTATCCTCCCAGCACGGGCCACAAAGCAGATTGTTGGGCTTTCAGCCCAACTTGTGAATAGGAGCGGAACGAACAGCCGAACAGTTTTCCTGGCTCCTACGATCGATGAGGAGTGGAAATTCGCGCAGACTCCACGGAGCTCCGGATTTCGTGGAGCCAGTGGTTTACCGAACAGGGCCTAAATTCTTTGTTTTGCACGTGCATTCCTATCCTATTCATGTCTATTTCCTATCCCTGCATTGTTAGAATCCTCAAATTCAAACAAGCCCTTACACAATTACTTCTGTTACAGATATGTGTCAAAGAAAACCTTGTGTGGTTTGTCCTGCTCCTGCGGTGCTATGTTCCACCCCAGCTCAGCTGCTCCAACGACGGAAGAGTTCATCACAGCAGGGATCTGCTCTCCAGACTATCTTTCGCCCCCTCAGATCTTCTTCCCCGCCGCCGGCAGCCACGACAACTGCATTACCATCATCAACTGAGCAGATGACCTTGAGGACTACACGGGTCCACAAGAGAGGTCGCACTCTTCCGTGTCTGCTTACGTTATGCATCGCTTAATATGATGACATGCTACTTTATTGTCGTGTTCACCTATTAGACTCCGAGTCAGGTTCAAACTTATGCTGAAACTTGAGTTTTTAAATGGTTGTGGGGTACATATTGGGGCAGCATTCAGTACTATCTGTCTACTATCTGGTTAATCTCGGGTGTCTACTATGAGTTTCATGTTGGGTGCAAACAAACATTAAAGGAGCCATTATCTGTATTTTTTAACTAAAGCTATTATCTTCCTGTTATGATTCGTTTTGGGTCTATCCACAGTTTGCTACCATCACTTTGGATTTGTGCATGCACTCCTTACATAATCTCACTATGTTTTATTCCTATGCACGTCAGTTATTGTACACAATGGAACTGAACATGTGGAGCAAAAGAGACGAGCCTTGTGTGGCAATAAAATTTCATGCAGACATCGCTCCATGGTGGGCACAAAGGCAGCCCCCCTCCACCCATTTCGCATCATAATCAAGAGGAAGATAATTGTTCTGAGGTGGATTCAGAAGCAGAAGACCACTCCTATTTATCCCATGAGGTCTTCGTTCTAACTTGGCATGCTGATGTTGCTAATATCATGCATATGGTGCCTTGCATTACTTATTGTATACATCAAAGATGTCATCTGCTTAGTTTAGACATGCTTTGTGTCAATGACATCTGTTTAGTTTCTTTATCGTATATGTGAATCATGCAATTCCATCTTGTTTAGCTAGGCATCATATATGTGGATTTTGCAATGCCACCCTGGTTAGCCAGTCATCTTATATGTGAATTATATCATGGCATCATTTTTTATTACGTGTTAAATTTGTCAACAATTTTAGTACATTCAATTACCCTTCCTGTGCATCAGCCATTCGTCACGGTCATGGAAAAATCTGGACTAGAAACAAGGTCTTCACAGCAGACAATGCTATCTGAAGAAGCGCATGTCTTGCTGGTTACAGATAGCTCCTCAGAGGAGGATTTAGAGATAGATGACCAGTCCTATCCCCCCCCCCCCGAGGTGCATGCTCTAACTTGGCAGGTTTATGTTGCTCATATCGTGCGTATGGTATCTTGCATTGCTATATCATTTGCTTAGTTTAGACATGCTTTGTGTGAATGCCACATGTTTAGTGTCTAATTACCATATATGTGAATTATGCAATGCCATCTTGTTGCAAGACATTATATATGTGAATTATGCAATGCTATCTTGTTGCAAGGCATTATATATGTAAATTATGCAATGTCATGCTATTTAGCCAAGCGTCATATATGTGAATTATATCATATCGTCCTTTTTTGTATTTGTCATTGATTTTGTCAACAATGTTTGTATATTCAACTGCTCTTCCTGTGCATCAGCCATTCGAATTGGTGATGGAGAAATCTGGAGTGAAAACAAGGTCTTCAGAGCAGAGAATGCTACCTGCTGAAGCAGATATCTTGGTGGTTACAGATAGCTCTTCAGAGGAGGATTCAGAGACAGATGACCAGTCCTATTATCCCCCTGAGGTGTATGCTCAAACTTGGCAGGGTTATATTACTCATATCATGCATATGTTGTATTGCAATGCTTAGTTTTTACATCATATACACGATATTGAATGCCATCTCCTTAGTTGACACATCATATATGTGATTGCCCTCTGCTCACTTCCTTAGTATATAAATCATATATTTGAATTATATCATGCCATGATGTTTACATAGACAGCATGTATCTGAATTATGGCATGCCAACCCATTTTCTAAAGACATAATATAGTTATATCATCTCATCCTGTTCACATAGTCATCATATTTTGAATTATGTCATTCTATCCGTGAATTATATCATGCCATCATATTTCCATCGACGGCATGTTTGTGATTTATGGCATGCCAACCACTTTAATAGACACATCGTATAGTTATATCATGTCATCCTGTTTAGATAGTCATCATATTTTGAAGTATGTCATTCTATCCTGTTTAGTTAGCCATCATACATGTGAAATTGTGTCATGCTATCCTGTTTAATTAGCCATCATATATGTGAAATTATGTCCTACTATTCTGTTTGGTTAGACAACATAAATGTGAATTATTTCATGCCCTGTTTTCTTCCCTACTATCCATTGCACCTATCTATCTTATAATGTCTGTACATTCAATTAATTTTCTTGTTTATCAGCCATTACAATTGGAGGGGGTGATGGCAGTATCTGTGGGAGTAAAAGCACGGTCTTCAGAAAAGATCGCGCTACCTGTCAATGGAGATAGAACCACGGTTGTACTTGCCCAAGAACCAGCCCCACCACACATAACCCAGACTCACGCAGATTATACCCCTACCCAATTGGACAGAGAACCAGCTACACCCCTTCTAACCCCAACCCCAGGAGATAGTAACCCAGTTCCCGTTGACACAGCACCATCTCCACCATAGAGCACCCAAACACAAGAAGTTAGTAAGGCAACTACAGTGCCCAAAGCACGAGGACCACCACTCCGAACCCCAAGTCAATGCTTAAAGCAGAAGAATAATTGTTCTCAGGTCAGGATCCGTAGCTATGGTTCATACTACTTTGCTCTTGCATCACTGCATTTACTCATATCAACTAATTTCGAATTTGAAGGATGCAATTGAAACTCCAATGGCGCAACAGGTATGTTTTAAACATGTTTCTTTAACGTGTTTGCTGTTGTAACTTGCTCTATGTTGATTTCAGTTTCAATTGAATAAACAGTTATGTTCTCATGCCATGCACATTACAAGTGTTGTTATTGTTGTGTAGTTTCCCACACTTATATTCTGTCTATGCTGCTTTGTCTTAAATAGATATGATTAGAACTGTATCTATCTTGATTTGGCAACATAAACTAGAATGATATAGACCATACAGTGACCATACTATATAGATATATGTTTGTTTCATGTTGTTATCCTATCCACCTTACTACTGAACTGGTTTACCAAAATGAGTTTCATATACTACATTGTAAACATTTGATGTGTCTGTTTGTTTCTCTCTTAGAACATGGATAAAATATTGGAGAAGAGTACCCTGTTATGCATGGTAAAGGAAGTAATGCAGATAAGGTTCAAGATAGTGAGACATCCCTGTTGGTCTCCAAGAAAGCTGATAAAAACTATATTGAAGACACTAAGACAACCCCAAAGTCATGTCTTGATGTAGTATTTGAGTTACTGGCTACTACTGCTGGCACCAGCTCTTCAAACTCGCTCCCTAAATCAGTTCGGCTTCTTGAGTATCAACTTCAAGTTGAAAGACATCGATCAGATGTTATGCGACAGGAAGCCGAAGGACTGAGGAAGTCCCTGCAGAATTCAGATGCATACTTTCTAGTGCAACAGCAAGTGCTGGAGGATTTAGGCGCCAAACAAGAGAAAATTGATAAGCTTGATAAGCATCCTGCCAGCATTATGGGTACCCAGGATATTGTTTCTTGAGCTCTTCTGAAGTGGTTTCAGTTCTGGACTTGTTTTTCTACGACGTTTATATGCTGCTTTGTTCCCTATATTTGCACTGGTGGCGAACTTTGATGCCTAGTGGATGTAATATGTCTAATAGCCGTGATAGCGTAGCGTAAGTTGCTTGCTTATTTATTTATTTCCTTATTGTGTTGTTTTCTTGTAGTCAGTGCAGTTCTTTTTCCGCGGTTTGCTAGTGGCTGCAATAACCTATTTTTTAAAACTAGGCCACATTAACCATGGGCTATATATTTACTGTAGTTAACATGGGCCTCCTACGAGCCATAGAAACAATGGGCCTTCTAAGGGCCGTAGAAACAATGGGCCTTCTACGGGGCGTAGAAACAATAGGCCTTATACGGGCCGTAGACACAATGGGCCTTCTACGGGCCGTATTATCAATGGGCCTTCTATGGGCCGTATGATCGGTTGGCCAAACATGGGACAATAAAAAACCACATTATGGACGTAAATGGGCTAGAGTTGAAATCTTCCGTTCATGGGCCGACCATAACGGGCCATCGTTAATCGACCGTATTTGATGACTCTATGAAAACGGCCCAACGTATTAACGGGCCGACTATAACCACGGGCTGAATTTGGCCCACAAGCAGAAAATGACAGTAACAAGCCGAAAGTAAACGAATGCTGGAAATGAGGCCAAGAATAAATGGGCCCTAAGAAGGCTGAAAGATAACATGGTCTAGAAACGGCCCAACGGAATAATGGGTCGTTAATGGGTATAAATTGATACACTGTTCATTACGGGCCAGTTTTACCACGGGATGGGCCGAGGGTTACTAAAGGCCTCATATAGGCCGAAAGACGCCATGGGCCGGAAGTTAAAACGGGCTAGAATTATATTGGACGGCCCAGATTATGCTACTGGGCCTAATTCGGATAGGTCGTACATGGGCCCTGGGTTAGCGGGCTGTAAATGGGCTATATGCGAACAGGCCATTAACAGGCTTGCCGTGGGATGGCCTGCCACCTTTTGACCAAGTCAAACAGGCCGGCCTTTTCACAGGAATGGGCCTCTGTTGGGCCGTGCCACGTGTCGACGCATCATAGGCGCTTTGGGTCCAATGAGTGGATGACATCTGCCCTAACGGTGAGCCAACACGTGTTTCCTCCATCCAATGATGATTTTACACGTGGAAAATCCCTATTGGTTGGGGCTGTTAATAGGTTATCGGATCCAAAACCGAACCCGATAGCTTAACGGTGTTCCGTTACGGTGGATGCCACGTGTCGGTCACCCTTGATGAAAGCACTTCTGTGACGCACGATTTATCGTCATGGAAGTGGACATTTCCGTGATGATAATTTTGGTAATGTCATGGAACACTTCTACGACAGCACAGGTATGACTATCTTGATTCTGTCATAAAATTGTCATGGAAGTACATGCATGACAGAAAACGTGACCTACTGTGACAAACACGTATCATCACGGAAGTGCATTTTTTTGTAGTGGCTTGCGCGGACGGGACAGCCCCGGATGAGCCGATCGCTGTGATCCCCTTTCTCTTGGGGGCCATCGTGATGATGAAGTCGGTGTGCTAACCTTTAAACCGGATTTTCACAGCTTGCGCCCCCTACCTGGCACGCCAAAGATGTTGGGGGAAACGACACCTACGGGATCACAAGGAATCCCTTTTTGCTACGGTTGGCGGGCGCAAGGCTGTGGAAAGAGCGGGATTGAGAGATTAACGCGGGGGGATTATCCAGGTCCGGGCCGCAAGTGATGCGTAATACCCTACTACTATTGGTTTCTGTTTATCTAGTGTTCTTGGTCTAGCTACAAGGCGTGCAGGGTCCAAAAAATTTGAATCCTCTCTCAGTACGTCGTGGGCCTCCTTTTATAGTCAAAGGGGCTGCCACAGTGGCACACAGGAGGTGGAAAGCTATACAGTAGTCAAGTCTATCTCTTGGCACCGTAGGACAAATGCATTTAATGTGCTGCCGACGTGCCCTTCTTGCTTTATCGTGGATGGCAAGGAAGCTCGTCCCAGCTACCGCCGCTTCGGCTGGCTTTGACGCGCGTCTGAACTGACGTGGCGTGTAGGGCCATGCTGGCTGGCTGCTGAGTTGGTGCGGTGGCAGAGTCTTCATGGCATGCCACCACGCAGGTGCTTGACGAGTCGGCCTAGAGGCCGCACGTCGCCACGAAGGCGCCTGCCTAGCTGGTGGGCTGGCAGCTGCATGGGAACAGCGGTGGAGTCTTGGGAGATGCAGGCCTGGGTGCGGCCCTACGAATGTCTTCGGCAAGAGTCTTGCCGGGGCCCCGGCAAGGGTCTTGCCACGGCATCGTGGTCGTACCGGCAAGGGTCTTGCTGGGTGCTTCATGGGTATCCTTGGCAAGGATCTTGCTGAGGATCATCGTCTTCTGGTTGTCATCTAGTCTTGTGTGCTTCTGGTCTCCACAAAAATCTACATGCCACCATGGAGGTGCCTCCCGAGCCTCGGTTCCAAAGTGGTTGATGGTGTTGGAACTCTTGGGCTCAAGGCTGGCGGATCTGCTGGTGTTGGGCAAGTTACCCCGGCAAGGTTCTTGCCGGGGCTGTGGAGGCCGCCCTGGCAAGGGCCTTGCCGGGGAAGCTCACCTCGCCCTTCTGCTCTTCGTGCTTCTAGCTTTGCGTTTCTTTGGTTGTCTTGTGGCTTCGCTTCCTTCCTCTACCCCGTTAGGTGTGGCCGCAGGCGTGGCCCCAACTGCCCGCGCACAAGTAAAGGGGTACAAAATAGGACCCCTCCTTTTGTGCACCGATAGTACCCCCACCGGTTTTGACCACGCGACATCGAGCAGGGATTTCCGGCTGAGGGGTAGAAGGGGGATTTTGTCGGGGGTTGGGTGCGACATATGCCAAAGGATGGCTTATCATGGTGGGGGCAAGTAGAACGTCGCCGGTGCCTGGAAACGGGATAAGGCAAAGACATGCACGCCGGCGAATCTTACCCAGCTTCAGGGCTCTCCGGGGAGATAATACCCCTACTGCTGCTCTACGGGGTCTCCGCATGATCACTATGGTAAAGTGTTTACATAGTTGCTCCTTGAGCTGTTTCCTGGAGGTAGGAGAAGGCAAGGCTAGCTCTCTCCTGCCTATATGATCTGGTCTAGTGCTAATGGATTCCAACCCTTTGCATGGATGCCCTGGGGGGTTTATATAGGCCTACCCCCAGGGGTACAATGGTACTCCGCCTGGGCGCGGGCCCAGCCGTCAGTCCCTCTGCCGCCGTCTTATCCGCTGACTCCTGGGGCCCGCCGATTGGTGGGCCCCGCCGAATGGCTTGGTGTGAGGCCGACAGGCCGTGTCCGCCGCGGGCGAGTCTTTGCCGGCTGTAGATTACTGTAGCCGTGCCTCTAATGACGCAGGCTCGGTCATGAGGTCGTGGCGACAGCCCCGCCGTCTGGCGGGCGATCACTGTGGCCACTACTTGTCGTGTCTGATTAATGGCGTGTGGGGCCCGTGGGAGGGGCCGGCCGACTTCTGGTGGCCGACTCCCATCCGGGCCGACTGGTGGTGCCTTCGCCGTCTTTCGTACGCTCGCCGACTGGTGGGACCCATCATCCCTAGGTCGTACCAGCTGGCCGTCGTGGGCACAGGGCTCCGCCCCTGGGGCTGATGTCAGGGCCGGCATGGCAACAGTGTCGTGCCGCGCGGTAATCTTCGCGGGTACGGCGTACTGTAGCCACGCCTGCCCTTGGAAAAAGGGGTGGGAGTGGTCCTCACTATGGCCACTCCCCATCCCGTCCCTCTTTATGAGGGAATGGGGGTTGTTGGCGTCGCGGGCCGACTCCCCAAGACTGGCTTCTCTGGAAGTCGCCGGTCAGGAGTCGGCTTATCCTGAAGTCGTCCCTGGGACTTGGCCGCGAGTGAGCAGCCGGCCGCCTCGCCGCCGACTCTCAGAAGGCGGCTCTTCGTCCTGGGGCCTCGAGGGGCGCAGTCTACCCCAATGTCTTGAAAGGTTCTGGGCCTGGGTTGGCCTACCCGTGGCCCATTACTCCGACAGTAGTCCCCGAAGCTGGTGAGGCTCCGAGGACGACATGTCATAGAGCCTCAATAGTTTCTTCTTTCCGGCGGTCGGATCTGGGCTTCGCTTGCCGTCTTCTGTCAAGCCGACTAGTCGGAGTCGGACTTGCTCAAGGCCGACTTGCCCCTAAAAAAGTTTGAACGCTGCGGCGGAGTTCAGGTGGCGTGCCTGATAAGCTTCTGGGCCACCACCCGCGGTTGACCTGTCGCGAGGTGCCACGTGGCGGAGCTAGTCTGATCGCCCACGCGCGCGGCAGGACAGGCCTACAGGCAGGGCCCGCCACTACTGCGCCTCGGCATGCGAACGGATCCATTGCGGCTGTGCGGACGGTTGGGGTTCCCGCGCGGTTATTGCGCGTGGTGACTTCGTGTGGTAAATCGTGGGGGTTGTGGGGTCCCGAGCGCAGTTAATCCCACGTCCGCCTCCTCGACTTCTCAGCCCACGAGCCTACAAGTAGGGGGGGGAGGGGGCAGCGAAGCGCGCGCGCCCATTCTCCCCACTTCCTTTCGCTCCTTCTTGCTTCTTCTTCTTCTTGCCGCTGCTGCTCCGAACCACGCCGTGCTCGCAGCGATGAGCTCCTCCTCCACCGCCGCGCCTCCTGTTGTTCGCTCTGGAGTGTGGGACGGCTCCGAGGTTGACGACGACGACATCGAGATCCTCCGCCAGACACGGTGTGCGGGTCCGCCTCGTGCCGGAGGGAGAGATATCGCCGGCGCCGGAGGAGGGCGAGCGGGTCATATTCCGCTCGCACCTCATGCGCGGCCGGGGACTGCCGGCGAGCAGCTTCTTCCGCTCCTTCTTGGAGTTCCACGGGCTCCAGCCGCACCACCTTACTCCGAACACGGTGGTGCTGCTGGCTGCCTTCGCCACCCTGTGCGAAGGCTTCCTCGGCGTTCTCCCTACCATCGAGCTCTGTGGGGAGTTCTTCCAATCCAAGCTTGGCACACACGTTGCCGGTGTGCCGGCCCAGTGCGGTGCATTCATCGCGATGCAAAGATCAGTGGCCGATAATCTGTTTCCCACCATCGCACTGATTAAGTCGGTGCAGATGTGGCAGCGGTCATATTTTTATCTGAAGAACGTCGCCCCAGAAGGCGACTGGGTCAACCTACCAGCTTACGAAGCCAATGCGCCGGCTGGAAGGCTCCCCAGCTGGTCACACCGAGCTAGGACGCTGTCTCCCGCTGGTGCCGCCGCCGTCGCGCGACTGCGAGTGCTGACGCAGTCGGAGGGCCTGACCGGGGCCGACTTGCTGGCCGCCTTTGTGGCGCGCCGAGTCCTCCCACTCCAGGGCCGACCTCACCTGATCTGCCAGATGAGCGGTCATTGGGACCCGAGTCGGATGTGCTCCAAGTACATGCCTCACGCGGAGGTGGCGAACACGGTGAACTACATCGCGAACTGCGGTCTCTCGGTGGACTGGCGGTTCGGCAAGGAGCCGTATTCACGCGCCAACCCTCCGCCTCTTGTAAGTCGTCTTCCTTCTTCTTCTGTTTCTTTTGCTGCCGAGGTCGACTTGTCAAGTCTGACCATTTTTGTTTTGAATCAGAATCCTCTCATCCCTCCCTCGGCCGGCACCGCGGGGCCGGCTCGTCAGTTTCTCCCCGATCGGGCGGAGAGCGACGTCGACGATCCCGACTTGGGCACGGCAGCCATGGAAGCCGACGCCGAGGGAGGAGGAGGAGAGGCAGGTGGCTCCAGGCCTTCGGCCACTTTCGCCGACTGGCCTGACGATGAGGCCGAGGGAGAAGTCGCCCCGCGTCGCTAGCCAAAAGCCGGCCAGCCAAGCGCGAGTTCCTTCGCCGGCTCGGACGCTCAAGGCGGTGCGAAGAAGCGTCGGGCCGGGCCGAGTACGCTTGGTGGCCGGTCGAAGAAGTTCAAGGGAGCGGCCGGCGCGACCAAGCGGGAAGAGGCGGCCGCGAAAGCCAACCGCTTCCTCAAGGAGGTGAAGAATCCGCCGCTGGTCTCTGCGTAAGCGCCTCTGTCCCTTATCTTTATTTTCTGTTTGTTAATCTTGTCTGAGTTTTTCATATGCTTTTCTCACCTCAGGGCTCCCCTCACTCTTGAGAGGGTTGCCGCCGCCTCTGTCATGGGGTCGGTGGAGATGTCTGCCACCACTCGGCGGATTGACCCCGCCGCCGACCTTCGGGAGGCGACGGAGTGGAACGCGCGGGAGAAGCGCGAGGAGGACGAGGCCGCCCGCTAGGATAAAGCGGAGGCCGAGAAGGCGGAGGCCTCCGCCCTAAAGAAGCTGGAGGCGGCCGAGGCCGCCATTGCGGCAAAGCAGCCGGCTAAGGAAGTCGCGCCTCGGCGGTCAGCGGTGTTCGTCACCCCTTTGAACTCCGCGCCGCCGCCCCCGGAGTTCAGGGGCAGTCGGGGGAAGCCGGCGGCGAGTTCCCGATCGTGGAGAGAGGCGGCGGCGACGCCCCCGTGCCGGACATGGTCGTGCCGCCACAGCTGCCCCTGCCGCCGTCTACAAGCGTGCCAGGCAAACAGCTGGCGGATCCGCCCTTGCCGCCGACTGAAGATGAGGCCGTGGCGAGGCTACTCCTTCAAGTCGGCTCGCCAACGCGCCGCCGTCTTGGGAAGGCGACTTCGGCGCCACGCCCCTTGGAGACCGGCCCCGCCAGCTCGACGATTCCAGACGCCGAGGCGACGAGTGTCGCGCCCATTGGGTGGGTGCGAGGAGGCAGCACGGGCCCGCTGAAGCAGGCGCTTCTGGATGTCCAGACAAAGCTGTGAGCCGAGAGCGACGCCATCCAGAACTACACCAAGGCGCACCTGGAGTCACGGGCAGCCATCCAGGTATGCTTTCTCCTTTGTCCCTATTTTCTTGATTCTCTCTGTGGGGGCGCGCCAGCGCACCCACTGGGTGTAGTCCCCGAGTTCTGGGCCGGCTGCAGAGCAGGCGGCCCGCAACTCCAATTGGTAAGTTCCGGGTACTAACCTTTGTTCTAAAATACTTGTTGCAGGACTATCACAACCTCCGTGTCACCGCCTTCAACCGCAACGTTGAAGAGCTGGGCAAGCGGACTACTGACTTGTCGGAGAGCCAGAGTGAGTCCTTTTTCTTCTTTGCGGGGGCGCGCTGGCGCACCCGCGGGCTGTAGTCCCCGAGATTCGGGCCGACTGCTGAGCAGTCAGGCCGGATCTCCCCAGTGACCTTCTTCGTTGATGACTTAATGCCTTCTTTCTTCTTTCTCTTCAGAGGCCAACGCCGCTCTTCAACAGCAGCTGAGCGAAGCAAACTCAGCGTTGCGCGCCAAGGGGGAGGAGTGCAGCAAGCTCGCCGCAGAGCGCGATCTGCTGGCCGCACAATTGGCGGAGCAGAAGGAGCTGCTTACGAAGACGCGGAAGAGGCGGAAGCCGCCCTCCTGGCCGAGTTCGCGAGCGAGCGCTCCTCCTGGACCGACAAGGAGGCAATGCTGGTCTCCGGCTTCCACGAGATCGAGGACCTTGTCGACTGTGAGCTTCTTTGCTTTCCTTCTTCGAGCCGCTGACTATAGGTCGAGCCGACTCTGGGTTTTTTTGACTTGTTCTTCATTCTTTCCGTCTTGGCAGACTTCTTCCCCGGCCACTCGCAGGCTGCCATTCAAGCTATTGAGGCCGATCGCGAGGAGCGGAGGGCGGGTCGCACGGAGATCGCCGCTGATGCCCCTCGGACTCTTGACGAGCATATTCTGAGCATTGGGGCTCGCCTGCGGCCGGCCCACCAGATGCTGCGCCGGCTTCAACGTGTCGGCGCCCAAGCGATTGCCGCCCTGTGGCCAGACGTGTAGGCTCCGCGCACCCCCAGTCGGACTGCCGACTGGCTGGAGCTCGCGGCTGGCCATCTTGAGGCCTGGAAGGGTTCCTCGGCCTAGGCCGGAGCGTGCCGAGCCTTGGAATTCGTCAAGGCGTGGTACACGGGGCTGGACCTAGACCGGCTGGCCACACTCCGGTCAGAGGCCCAGCCGGAGCTGGCAGCCACGGAAGATGCCCTTGTCAAGCGTGCGGCGGCGATCGCCGAGTACACTGACACCAGCATTTTTGTCCCCGAGCGGGCTGAAGACGGCGAGGAGGTGCCGCCGGAGTGGTTTGGGCTGAACCCCGACTACGGCGAGGACTCGGCAGAGGTGATCGACTCCAGCGTCGAGGAGGAAGACGAGGCGGAGGACGGGAGCTCGACAGAGGCACCGGAAGACGGAGCGGACGGCCAGCCTCATCTCGACCGCGCCTACAGCAACGAGCCGTGCCCGCCCGAGGCGACTACTACCGGAGGTGATCAAGCCGAGACCGCCCAGCCGGCCGCCCCAACGTCCAACACCGCCGTCTCCTCCGATCCTCCAAACCCGTCTGCCGCCCCCTAGGCTGCCACCTTGTCTTTGTTTTATCTGTTCTAATAGTTTTTTGAAGAACATGTTAATTTGCACAATTCCACCCATGGGGTGTATTTTGAAATTCTGCTCGAAGATTCGGCCAAGGGCCTTTGTTATGTAAATATTCATCCGACTTCTATCCTTCTTGCTCATTGTTCTTTTGGCTTTTTCCTTTGCCGTCTTCCCTCGGTTGCCGTCTTTCTCAGTCAGACAGCCGCTCCGCGGACTGCTGCTGGATCAAATTCTTGGTCACTTTGGGAAGGCAAGTACTTAGCCGTTTTTAGGGTTGTTTTAACAAGTCAGATAGAAGGCGGCAAGCCAACTATTCAAGAGTTGGTTTGCGAAAAAAGGCTGGAAGCCGGCCTTAAGCTATGTTTGTGCTTTGAGTCCTTAGCCATTTTTCATGTGGACGCCCATTCTTCCTCACTCCTTCCCACCAGACAGTCGCTCTGCGGGCTGCGTCTTCTGGCAGGAGACGGTTTAGACGCCACACACTACTTGTCCGGCTGCAGGAAGCATTTCATAGCGCAGGTCGGCAAGTCCCCGAGCCGACTAGTCGAACCCGGTGCCAAACGGCATAACAAAGAGTAATATACTCGAAGGCATATTTCTTATCATATAGATAAAAGAGGGCAGTCCCCGAGCTCTTCTCGGGGGGGGGCGAAGTCTTGGTACTTTTAATACAAAAGGTAGCGTGATACATACTGCATTTAACTATAAAATTTTCGGAGGAGATTTGCATTCCATGGCCGCTCTGTCTCTTTGCCGGAGTCATCCCTCTTGCGTGCTCGGGGCTTCTGAGCGTCGATCAGGTAGTAGGAGTCGTTGCCCAGCACTTTGCTGATGATGAAGGGGCCTTCCCAAGGTGCCGACAGCTTGTGTTGGCTGGCTGTTCGCTGGATTAATCAGAGCACGAGGTCGCCCTCCTGGAAAGATCTTGGCCTGACCTTCCTGTTGTAGTATCTGCGCAGGCTCTGCTGGTAGATGCTGGACCGGCTGAGTGCCAACAGTCGGCCCTCTTCCAGCAGGTCGATGCCGTCTTGCCGTGCTTCTTCTGCTTCTTCCTCGGTGTACATGGTGACTCGCGGGGAATCGAACTCTATGTCCGTTGGGATGACGGCTTCAGCACCGTAGACGAGGAAGAAAGGCGTGAAGCCGGTTGACTTGTTTGGAGTTGTGCGCAGACTCCAGAGGACGGCTGGCAACTCGTCGAGCCAGCAGCCAGCCGAGCGCTCCAGAGGCTCGATCAGTCGGGGCTTGATGCCGGACAGGATGAGGCCGTTTGCTCGCTCCACCTGGCCGTTTGACTATGGATGGGTGATGGATGATAGGTCCAGTCGGATGCCCTGTGTCGCACAGAAACGGGCCAAGGCACCTTTGGCAAAATTCGTGCCGTTGTCGGTGATGATGCTGTGTGGTATGCCGTACCGAATTGTGATGTCAGAGATGAAAGTCACGGCAGTCGGACCGTTCAGTTTCTTGATTGGCTTCGCTTCTATCCACTTGGTGAACTTGTCCACCGTGACAAGTAAGTGAGTTAAGCCGCCTCGTGCCGTCTTGAATGGTCCCACCATGTCTAGACCCCAAACTGCGAAAGGCCAGGCAATGGGGATGGTCTTGAGTGCAGAAGCCGGCTGATGCGGCTTGGAGCGGAACTTCTGGCACCCTTTGCATTTTTGGACCAATTCCTTGGCCTCTTCTAAGGCTCTTGGCCAAAAGAAACCGTGTCGGAAAGCTTTGGCGATGAGTGCTCTTGAAGCCGCATGGTGGTCGCACTCGCCTTGATGGATGTCTTTGAGAATTGCTTGGCCTTGCTCTGGCTCTACACAGTGCTGGTAGACACCAGTGACGCTGCGCCTGACCAGCTCTCTGTTGACTATGGTGTAGGCTGCCGCTCGGCGTTGTACTTGCCGAGCTAAGGTCTCATCTGTCGGCAGCTCTTTGCTCACCAGAAATTTGAGGATGGGCTGAGCCCATGAGGGTGCTGCTATTTCTTCGACTGCCAGAACTGCGACTTGGACGAGGGCGGCTGGGCTGGGAGGCGGCAGGTTGGAGTCAACAACCGCTTGCTAGATTAATGAAGTCCCCGGGCCGACTGGTGCGGCTCTTGGGCCGAGTTCTGGAGTCTTTGGGCCGGCCGCCGCAGTCCCCGGGCCGGGTTCTGCAGTCCCTGGGCCGGCCTTGACTGTGGCGACTTTGGAGCCATCTGCCAAAATCCCCGTACCATCTGCCGGGGCTCTGGAGTCGGATCCGACTTCTTCGGGAGGAGCCGGCACGAAGATGGAGTCTGATTCTGGTGAAGGCTTGACAGACGGCTTGAGGAGGCGTTGAAGGGCGACGCCGGATGGTATTGCTTGGCGGGTAGAGCCGATTCGTGCCAAGGCGTCTGCTTGGTCGTTGTCGTTTCTTGGCACGTGGAGGAACTCACACCCCTCGAAATACCCACTGAGTTGCTGCACAAGGAAACGGTAACTCGCCATGTTTGCATCTTTGGCGTCCCAGTCGCCAGACGACTGCTGGACTACTAAGTCTGAGTCGCCATAACACAGGATTCGGTGAATGCCAAGTTCTTTGGCAAGCCGGAGCCCATGAATGAGCGCCTCGTACTCGGCGACGTTGTTGGAGGCAGCAAAATGGATTTGCAACGCATATTTGAGCTTGTCGCCTTTAGGAGAAGTGAGGACAATGCCGGCTCCCAAGCCGGTGCGCATCTTGGAGCCGTCGAAATGCATCCGCTAATGGGTGGAGTCGGGCGCTGGAGGTAGGTACTGGGTCTCGGCCCAGTCGACGAGAAAGTCGGCCAGTGCTTGTGACTTGATGGCGGTGCGGGGCTGGTAGTGGATGGTGTAGGGAGCCAGCTCTATGGCCCACTTGGCCACTCGGCCAGAAGCATCTCGGCTTCCGATGATCTCGGCAAGTGGGGTCGTGCAGACCACAGTGATTGGATGCTCTTGGAAGTAAGGCTTCAATTTTCTGGCGACAAAGTGCACGCCATAGCACATCTTCTGGTAGTGGGGGTAGTTCTGCTTGGAGGCCGATAGTACTTCGCTCAGGTAATATACCGGTCTCTGGACAGGTAGTGCCTTGCCTTCCTCCTTGCGTTCCACTACAATGACTGTGCTGACTACCCGACTGGTGGCGGCGATGTACAGGAGCATAGGTTCCTTAGGAGTCGGAGCCGCCAGAACGGGTGGAGTAGTCAGCATCTTCTTCAACTGGAGAAAAGCTTCGTTTGCCTCGTGGTTCCACTCGAAAAAAGTGGTCTTCTTCATGAGCTGGTATAAGGGGAGAGCTTTCTCGCCCAGCCGACTGATGAATCGGCTAATGGACGCCAAGCAGCCGGTGAACTTTTGCACGTCCAGCAGTCGGCTGGGTACCTCCATCCTCTCAATGGCCTTGATCGTTACAGGGTTGCACTCTATGTCGCATTCAGAGACCAGGAAGCCAAGGAGTTGGCCGGCTGGTACTTCGAAGACGCACTTCTCAGGGTTGAGCTTGATCTGGAATCGGCGCAGGTTCTCAAAGGTCTCCTTGAGGTCTTCCAGCAGTGTTCCACGCTTTTCCGTCTTCACCACCACATCATCCATGTAGACGTGGGCGTTTCTACTGAGTTGCTTGAGGAGGCACTTCTGCATGCAACGCTGGAAGGTGGCGCCGGCATTCCTCAAGCCGAACGTCATGGTGAGGTAGCAGAAGGCTCCAAACGGCGTGATGAAGGCGGTATTCAGTCTGTCAGCCGGGTTCAGCTTGATCTTGTGATATCCTGAATATGCGTCCAAAAAGCTCAACAGCTCGCATCCAGCAGTGGAGTCTATCACCTGATCAATTCTTGGTAGAGCAAACGGGTCCTTGGGGCAGGCCTTGTTGAGGCTTGTGTAGTCAATACACATTCGCCACTGCTTGTTCTTCTTCAGTACCAGGACCAGGTTGGCTAGCCATTCTGGAAAGAATACCTCCATAATGAAGCCGGCTGCTAGGAGTCGGGCTATCTCTTCTCCGACAACTCTTCTCTTTTCTTCTGACAGGCGGCGAAAGGGCTACCTGACCGGCTTTGCATAAGATCGGACATGTAACTTGTGCTCGATGAATTCCGTCAGTACACCTGGCATGTCCTTGGGGGACCATGCGAAGATGTCCCGATTCTCACGGAGGAAATCGACAAGCTCGCCTTCCTATTTGCTGTCGAGGTTTGCGCCTACGACAGCGTACCTCTCTGGGTGCTCTGGATCCAAGGGTATCTTCTTTGTCTCCTTGGCTGGCTTGAACGAACCCTTCGCCTCCGAATCCTTTGGGTTAGGCGACACCTCTAGCTGCTTGCCGGCCATCGCCACAACCCGGTCAAGGAGCCGCTTCTCGGTCGAGATCACCAGGGACTCGGCCAGCCGACTACTCTCAGCCGCACAGGCAGACGACTTCCAGTAGTCGCCGGCTATGGTCAGAATCCCCCTGGAACTGGGCATCTTCATTTTGAGGTAGGCGTAGTGGGGGACCGCCATGAACTTGGCTAGGGCGGGTCGGCCAAGTAGTGCATGGTATGGGCTCTCGAGGTCCACCACCTCAAACCAAACTGACTCTCGGTGGAAGTGATATTTGTCTCCAAAGAGGACGTCCATCAGGATCTTGCTGATTGGTGAGCAGGAAAGCCCAGGAACAATGTCGTGGAACACAGTCCGGCTGTACTGAAGCTGTCTTTGCTTGATTCCTAATTTCTCCATGGTGTCCTTGTACAGGATGTTGATGCTGCTGCCTCCGTCTATCAGAACTCGCGAGAAACGAGCAACTCGTCTATCCCTGGCAAAGGTGGCATCCAAGACCAAGGCATAAGAGCCCGGACTCGGCATCACCTCTGGGTGATCAGCCCTACTCCAGCTGATAGGCTTCTCCGACCAGTGCATGAACTCTGGCGTCTCTGACGCTACTGCATTCACCTCTTGTCGCTGCAGCCGCTTGCTGAGTCGATCATCAGCCATGCTGGTAAATATCACGTAGGCTCCGTGCTCTTTGGGGTACTCGTCTTGTACTGCGCCGATTGTCCTGACAGCTGGCTGCTAGGGCGGAGGCGGAGGCTGCTGCCCAGCAGGTGGGGGAGGTAGGAGGCCGTCTCCTTTGGCGATCCTGGTGAGCCAGTGGCACTTTCGGGTGGTGTGATTCGACGGCTTCGTGCCGCTATGGAACTTGCAAGGACCATCCAGAGTCTGCTCCTATGAGAAAGCCGGCAACCAGTTGGGCTTGCCACCTTTCTGTCGCTTGGGTGGAGGCTGCCCATCCGGCTGCTGGCCTTCAACTGTCGCGACCTGCCGGCTGCTGGAAGCCGGCTGCGGGGCCTTGCGCTTGTGGTCGTTCTGCTATTGCCGCCGACTGGCGTCTCCTGCCGGAGTTCTTGGAGCTTGAGGGGCCACTTTGCCAGTTGCGCTAACTTGAATCTCCGCCTTCATGGAGGAGTCGGCCGTGGCATACTTGTCTGCTATGATCAGCAGCTCGTCGAGGGTTTCTGGCTCGTCGCAGAGGAGCTTGTGCTTAAGGAGGGTGCCTTCTCTGCACCCGGCGGTGAAATATTCGATAGCATGCACCTCGTGCACGCCCTCGCAGGAGTTCCGAAGCTCGGCCCAACGCGTGAGGTAGTCGCGGGTCGACTCATTGGGGCCTTGCATGCACAAGGAAAGCTGACGAGGCTTGGGAGGACGCTTGTACGTGCTTGTGAAGTTGCGGACGAATGCTTCGGTGAAGTCGACCCAGCTGTTGATGCTGCAGGGCTTCAGGTTTTTCAGCCATGTCCGGGCCGTGCCCTGGAGCATGAGCGGAACGTATTTTACGGCGACACGCTTGTTGCCGTTCGCTATGTTGACAGCCGTGGAGTAGTCAACCAGCCAGTCCTCCGGCTTCACGAAGCCGGTGTACTTGGGCGTGTCTCTTGGGAGCGTGAACCCTTTGGGAAAGGGCTCGTCTTGAATGCGGGGCCCAAAACAAGGCGGACCCAACTCGTCTTCTTCTTCCAGCGCCAGGGATCGGTGAAGTCGATCGATCCGGTGGCGGGCGTCGTTTTCCCCGACTCCCTCTCGGCGGCCAAGGCGGTCTCCGAGAGTCGGATGGTCAACAGGCGGCGGGGAGACTCGCCTTTCCTTGCGAGGAGGAGGAGGCGGACAGTCGTCCTGTCGTTCTACTGTTCTCGGGCGGCCGTCTTGGTCGCGCTCTATGGTAATGTGAGTCCGACTGTGGCTGACAGTCGGATCCTTGTCTTTCCTTCCTCGGGCGCCGCCAGTCGGCGTCCGAGACGTCGCGCCTTGATCTCGGCGAAGGTCGTCATTTTGCCACTGCGGCGCCTCCGTGCGGCAGCCAGCCTTGTTCTGTGCGGCAGCCGTGTCGAGGAGCCGCTGGACTCGCTCCATCATCAGGCGGCGCTCTTCGCCCTCAAAGTTGTCCAGCTCGTCCGCCGCCGCCTGGGCGGCTCGAATGTTCTCCCCAGGCATGCCGTACATAGGGCGACTTGCCCCGAATAGGTTGGCGATGGCCACACCGCGCTGCTGGACCGTGCCAAGGCGGCTGGGCCCAGCTGGGGCCGGCGAGCCACCAACAGCGCGATCTATCTCATGCCGGTAGGCTTCTTACAAGCGTCTCATGCTAGCCAGCTTCTTCGCGCCTTCAACGAGCTGAAGGCGGCGCGCCTCCAACATTTCCGCGTCAGCGTCTTCCGGAATGGGCGCAGTCAGGTCTTGTAGTGTCGCGCCAAGTGGGTCATGCGCTCCTCCGCCGGGAGGCTCGTCATGACCAATGAAGAGCACCTCGGTGACGGTGCTTCCGTCGCTCTCCGCGCGAGGGAGAGGTTCGTCGTAGACTACCACGTTGGTGGGGAACGCGTCGAGCGACGCGGTGTCGGAGTCGACCAGCATCGGGTCGGTGGAACCTACAGACTCCAAGTCCACGGCAGGCTTGCCGGCGAAGTGGAGTTGGTCAAGGAGGCCCGCGAGGAGGCTCTCGGGGCCGCCCATGCCTGCGTTGGACGCAGGTTCATCGGAGAGGCGAACCTCGCCGACAAGTTTGGCGAGGCAGCTGGCTGCGCAGGCGATCTCAACGCCGTGCAGCGCGTCAGCACAAACTCTGTCTGGCGTGCCTGGCTGGCTGCGCTCGCCAGGGAGGAAAAGGGTTCCCGTCCAGAGCAGGTCTCCAGACGACGGTGCACCTTGCCCCACGGTGGGCGCCAAATGTCGGGGGTTGGGTGCGACATATGCCAAAGGATGGCTTATCATGGTGGGGGCGAGTAGAACGTCGCCGGTGCCTGGAAACGGGATATGGTGAAGACATGCACGCCGGCGAATCTTACCCAGCTTCAGGGCTCTCCGGGGAGAAAATACCCCTACTGCTGCTCTACGGGGTCTCCGCGTGATCACTATGGTAAAGTATTTACACAGTTGCTCCTTGAGCTGTTTCCTGGAGGTAGGAGAAGGCGAGGCTAGCTCTCTCCTCCCTATATGATCTGGTTTAGTGCTAATGGATTCCAACCCTTTGCATGGATGCCCTGGGGGGGTTTATATAGGCCTACCCCCAGGGGTACAATGGTAATCCGGCTGGGCATGGGCCCAGCCGTCAGTCCCTCTGGCCGTCGTCTTATCCGCCGACTCCTGGGGCCCGCCGACTGGCTTGGTGTGGGGCCGACAGGCCGCGTCTGCCGCGGGCGGGTCTTTGCCAGCTGCAGATTACTATAGTCGTGCCTCTAATGATGCAGGCTCGGTCATGAGGTCGTGGCGATAGCCCCGCCGTCTGGCGTGCGATCACTGTGGCCACTACTTGTCGTGTCTGATTAATGGCGCGTGGGGCCCGTGGGAGGGGCCGGCCGACTTCTGGTGGCCGACTCCCATCCGGGCCGACTGGTGGTGCCTTCGCCGTCTTTCGTACGCCCGCCGACTGGTGGGACCCATCATCCCTGGGTCGTACCAGCAGGCCGTCGTGGGCACAGGGCTCCGCCCCCTGGGGTTGATGTCAGGGCCAGCATGGCAACAGTGTCGCGCCACGCGCAAATCTTTGCGGGTACGGCGTACTGTAGCCACGCCTACCCTTGGAAAAAGGGGTGGGAGTGGTCCTCACTGTGGCCACTCCCCGTCCCGTCCCTCTTTATGAGGGCATGGGGGTTGTTGGCGTCACGGGCCGACTCCCCAAGGTCGGCATCTCTGGAAGTCCCCGGTTAGGAGTCGGCTTATCCTGAAGTCGTCCCTGGGACTTGGCCACGAGTGAGCAACTAGCCGCCTCGCCGCCGACTCTCAGAAGGCGGCTCTTTATCCTGGGGCCTCGAGGGGCGCAGTCTGCCCCAATGTCTTGAAAGGTTCTGGGCCTGGGATGGCCTACCCGTGGCCCATTACTCCGACAGATTTCACGTGTCTGCGCTGCGGGACCGATTTCGGATCAGGAGGGAGTTTTCGCTCGCGTCGAAATTTCGGGATAACAAGGCGCGGCGTGGGTTGAAGAGGTGGGAGTTTCAAAGCAGATGAGACAAAAGATACTCGAGCTTGAAAATTTCGGGATAACAAGGCACGGATTCCATGTTCGGCAGAACAAACTTAACATGTACAAAAAAACAATTCATACAAGACACAAGAGAGTCATGTCCCCTCTATTATATTGCTATAAATGCCATTGAAAAAAACTACAAGAAAAATGTAAAAAAAATCGGGAGAACAAGATTACCTTGTACAGTACCAAATCGATTCGCACTTCCCTCAACAACAACAAAAAACAAATCAATTCCCACCAAAAGAAAGATTCATGTTCCTTTTTATATGATTACAAATGCCAGGATCTCGAATTTCAATTCCTGTATCCACGTTATGTTGAATTCGAATATATCGTTAGGTGACCTTGCGGTTTATAATGGATGTAGTCCTACATTTTGATATTCCATCATATATGAGCATTTTACTCCACCCTATGAACATATATATTGTCATCTACCATATGGAATAAATTTGAATCAATTTTCCTTATTTGAATATGATTGTTGTCAATTTATACCATCATTTAAATATTATCTTGATAACAAAAAACAAGCATATAGTAGGAATCATATTTCACTATGAAATACATGTAACATACGATCTCCAATTCAAATATTTGTATCCATTTTATGTTGAATTCAAATCAGAGTACATTGGTCTAGGTAGCGAGATGTTCGGGATAATCTAAACCATGTTTTCATCTGTATAATTTTTGGCTGAATTGGGACAAATTTTGGTATAAGCTTCTTGCAAAACCGGAGATTCTCTCAACAAGCCTCGTGGTTCCGAGAGGGAACGTGTCACCTTTGTGTGCGAAACGATATACGCTGCCTCCCCTTAATTTTCTTTATAGAGGCAACATAGAACTATATGAGTGCCCTGTTAAATTTTGGAATTATTTCGGGTTCATTTGGCCTTTTTATACATTAATTGAGTTTCTGGACATTTAATGTGCATAATTCAAATTTGAACTCCAAGCACATGCTCCGGTGCACCAAAGTTTGTTGAAAAATCACAAGTGTGTCCTTTGGTGAATTTATAGGTCCCATGCAAGAAATGAGAATGAAATTCAAACATCTGGGCGTCGTGACTCGGCCGAGAACATCGAGAAACTTGGTTTTAAAATTCCTGTAAATTGAAAACTCGCCTGGAAATCATGAAACTTGGCATGGTGTCATGTCATGGCACTAACATGTTGTGGTAAAAATTGGGCCGAATTGGAACAAGTTTTGGTATAAGCTTCTTGCAAACCGGAGCTTCTCTCAAGAAGGCTCGTGATTCTGAGAGGGAATGTGTCACCTTTGAGTGCATAATTCAAATTTAAAATACAAGCACATGCTCCAGTGCACCAAAGTTGGTTGAAAAATCACGTGTGTGTCCTCGGGTAAATTTCTAGGTCCCATGCAAGAAATGGGAATGAAATTCAAACATCTTGGCGCCGTGGCTCGGCAGGAAACATTGAGAAACTTGGTTTTTTAATTCTTGTAAATCCAAAACACGCATGAAAATCATGAAACTTGGCTTGGTGTCATGACATGGCACCAACATGTTGTGGTAATTTTGTTGTCCGATTTGCAAAGGCGCACACATTAACAATCAACAAAGTCATTTTGGAACAAGTGTTGTCACATTACAATCAGAAACACAAGTATTATTGAAATCGTGGTTGTTCTACTTACCATTTACGTGTCGCCTAGCGTCCCGTTGTTCATTAGCTAGGAGGTGCCGTGCAGGGTAGCTATTTGAGTAGGGGAGGCGTGCGATCCGACCCCTGCGCGTGCTTATCGGGAGGAGAGCCCTTTGACCTCCATCTGCCGCCCACCTCTCTCCCAAGGTCTCCATTAATGGCGCCCGAGCCTCTGTTTAATGGTGTGGCTATGTCTCACTCGACTGAGATTTAAGAGAGAAAAAAGAAAATCTGAAAAGAAAATTTTGCACGGATCTTGATGTATGATCCGACCAACCTATATAGCATCTACTGCGACTTATAGCAAGACTGATTAATATATAAGGACGGCGATAGTGGATAATAATTGTCTTGCATAATTAGGAATATAATTAAAAAATTCAAATGCGGCTATGCTCGAAATACACAAGGTCAAAAGAAGAAGGAAGACAACGATCTGGCTCGCTGATCTCTACTTTATTGATGCGTTGCTGTAGGCCGCGGGAACTAGTCTCCATGGCGAGCAGCGATGAGCTCTGTCGTGTCCTCAAGACACTGCTTCAGAGCATCCATGGATTCCTCCACCAGCCTTTGTCGCTCGATGCACAGCATGTCATTCTTGTCCATAAGTTCCTTGACGATGACACCGGTCCTCTTCAACAATGCACTGGTCTCCTCCTGCTGCTCTGCACTTCGGACGATCTTCGCCCTTTAGCAGGTCGCGCTCAGCCCGGAGCCTCTCATTGCCCTCCCTTAGTTGTCGGATGATACTGGTAGCCTGTTCAAACAAGGCTTTCATGTCGTCCTGCAACCTCGCCCAGCCAGAGATCTGATCCATCTGGCTATGGACGATCGCATGCATGCGCTTGTAAGAGTCGTCATCTGCCCACGAGACATTTTCCCAGGCCGCCGCGGTGTGGCGGGATATCTCTACTGCATTCGCGGCGTGACAGGACATCTCTGCTACTTCCGCGGCGCGGCTGGACCAGTCTGCTACATCGACGGCGCGGCGGGAGCTCCGTGCTGGTTTGACAGCGCGGCGGGACCTTTGTGGTGCTAATTCCGTGTGGCGGGACATGTCGGCTGCTTTTGCAGTGAGGCAGGACATCTCTCTTGCTTCCGCTTCCATGCTCGCCTCTCCCTGGTCGTAATCTCTCGACCCAGAACTGACGCTGGCCATAGTAGACGCAAGGGAAGGATGCTGAATGGCTTTTTGGTTTTGTGGATGAGGAGTTGAGGAGGAATGTGCAGTCATCTTGGCATAGTAGTATTTATAACCGAGTACTAATACGCTCCTATTTCGGAAACTGTTTAGGTTGTGATCAGTGTGAACAGGTTTGCAATTAAATATAGCATGGTAGTAGTAATTTGGAATGTGACGAGACGCAAGCTCAAAATTTATTGACGGCTCTAGTTTCGAAGTGCGGCACTATTCCCGAATGGCGTAACGTGGGGACGTGTTCTCGGCCGTGGTGTAGCATATGCCATGGTACTTCTTTTTCTACTGATGTGTACGTGCAATAACTGGCATCGTCGGATACATATCTTACGGTTATTGGGGCGTTCGACAGGAATAGCCTCGTGGCGAGCTATAGACTAGTCTTTTTTCAGACGCATTACACCTATCTCTCGGGACTTCTCACACGCACCATCTCTAGCTCCCTGGGTTGATTCAACCGACATACACTTGTACTCCGAGTTTAGTATGTTATACAGGAAGAGAAGAGGTGCACACACGCACTCGTCCTCTCTCACACACGCATCTGTAGCTACGAATTGTAGTGTTCTCAACCATCCGATTGGCTGTATCATAGGTTTCATGTTGCTCCTTAGCCTTGAGATTGAGAAGTTTAAATGCGGAGGCTAAGCTGGAGGCGCGAGGTTTTGGTTAATGCGCGGGCCGCACACGGCATCAACACGACACGAGCTTCGTCTTCTTGGTGCGCAGTCGGGTGAGTTGTCCAAGTATAGACACAACCAGGCCCTCCTTGGTATCCTGTGCCTCGACTTATGCGCAGAGAAATTAGGACCGGAGGGAGTACTAGTACTAGTAGTACTACTTTGATGTGTCGCGTCAACTCGCACAAGTATGCAACACTTCCTGAACAAACAAGCATATAAGTTGTTATACTTCTTACCCAAAGGATCTTTATATCCAATAGACACAAAATATCTGTTTGACTATTGGAAATTACTTTAACTGCTAATCTGATGTCAAAGTAATTGCTGCATCGCCACCAAAACCCACCATCTCTTAAGCTAAAGTAGACCGAGCTAACCCCTATATTAGCATATTACTAAGATAAACAGAAGGCACGATAGAATCATTTAGGAGGTGAGCTTGTCAATCTGAATGTGGAGGGACACCGTCCTCAAAAACCCAGCCCGGCCAGTAGCTTGGGTGGAACTGTGAAGAAGGTCTGCTCCTGCACGGCGACATCGCCGGGATCCTTGCTGCTTGTCACCTCCATTTCCACCTTGATGGTGTCGGTCCTGCCTTTGGGCTCCCCCGGTGGGCCGTTCGCCCACAGCTTGGCCACGTAGTGCGGCAATGGGGACGCCCCCGCTCTGATGCAGATGATCGACACGGCAATATGCACGCCAATGTCGAGCACGCCGCTGACCAAAAAAAACATGCGGTCATCCTCCTCCGCAAACAGCAAGAGCTGTGGCTCTGACAGTAGCACTCGCAACTGGAGCACCTTGTCGTACTGGATCCTGTGCATGTGCATGGGATGCACGGTGCTGATGTGGTGGGAGAGCACCGGCGGCGGGCCTTCATAGCCGCAGACGGGCACGGGGCATTTGCAGGGCGCGGGTGGACGCATGCTCTGGTGATCGGCCAGCTTGTGGCAGGTGACATAGAGCCCACAACCTTCGTGCAGGCACTCCACCCTCACCGAGGAGAGGACAGCGTCCACCGCCATGTCCCTCACGTCGATGCCACCACTGCACTCGCACTTCTGGCACTGCCGCTAGTTCCTGGGGCGCTCGACGTGGCAGTCCGCGTAGGCCAGGTGCACTCCCTTGCACTGCACAAATCAATCGAACAACACATCAATCAAGAAACCTGCACCTTGCTCGATTAGCCGAACGGACGAGGTGTATTCGAACCTCATACACTGGAGGCTTCAAGGGGTGGAGGCACAAGGGGCAGTGGAGCAAGGTGAGGTCCATCGAGACCGTAGAGATCTCCATCGTCGGGTCCTATTCTGTCGGCATGATCTCGCCCTCCTCGTGCACAACCATCTCTCGCTTTAGGGCCGGGGCATTACAAACCTTTACCGTCACATATTCATACTACTTCAAGGTGCATTAAATCAACACATGCAAATATCAAAAGGAAAGTCATGGCATGCATGCATGCGTTGTAATTAATGCATCGGTAAATGCAAATAATTGAAATATATCGAGTGCAGTGCTTTGATGTGTCGTGTCAACTCGTACAACAACGAGAAGTTTGATTACTATGCCCTCGCCCTCACGGACCGAGCTCCGGTGCCTTAACCGCACCTGCCTTTGGCTGTATGACAGGTGGGCCACCCACCTGCTGGGCCCACCTATCATACATGCAAAGGCAGGAGCAGTAAGTCAATGAAGCTGCGTCCCTCCCTCGCCCATGAGTGTGGTGGCTGGCAGGACTAGGAGAAGCTTTTGCTACACGCTCTCCCTCCCGCACGCGGTGGACATGCAAAAGTTCATTCGGTGTCAGATGGCCAGAAGCATACTGTAGTACTCCACTGCAGTAGTACTCCATCATTGTTCGACTTCCCGAAGAGGCGAAGAGCCAAGCGCAGCCCGGACGCTCGTGTGGTAGTTTCATGTGTAGAGTAGTCTAGGATAGCGTGTACCATGCCTCTAAGCTTAAAATCTTTGGGGTCGGCTCCATGCGATGAGGCTGTCTCAAAGCATTTTTTATTAAAATAATCTTCTGGCCCTACCTGTCATCCTAGTGATTGTAGTTTGCACGCTCATCTAGTCAAGGCAGGAATATATATTTTAATTTGTGGTGGGGTAAATGTTAGAGGTTGCAGCAAATATATTGTACACTGCGGGTCTTTTAGCCAAGTTTAGAGGCAAGCATGTGGGGCCAGTGCTATGATGTGTCGCGTCAACTCATACAACAAGGAGAAGTTTGATTTTACTACTACACGCCTTCTCCCTCGCCCATGCGCGCGGTGGCTCGCAGACAAGGACAGACTTTTGCTTATACTACAACAAGCTATCCCTCCCGCACGTGGTGGACGGGCATGCAACAGTGGATTCGATATTGTAGAAGTAGTAGTAACATCATTTTTCATCTTCTCGAAGAGGTAAAGATCCAAGCGCAACCCGGACGTGGCAGTTGCGAACGCTTGCGTGGCAGTCTTTGTGTAGGGGTGGGGCGTGGTGCGGAGCCTTGGAGCACGCATATAGCCAGGCTCTTGCATGAGACAAAATTGCTATGTGAGGCCACTATTGTAGTATTTGCTAGTATAGCCCTATAAAGCGGAAAGGAGTACGGTATTTGCCTTTCTAGAGATTTCAACAAGTGACTAGACTACACCCTAAATGAGTACATATGGAGCAAAATGAGTGAATCTACAACGTAAATAAATATGTAGTTCTCTCGTTTTCCTCTCCGCCTTAGTCGCGGTGCACAATATTGAGTATACTAGTACCGGCTAGTCTCTTTTTGACATGCATTTACATTTTTTAACACAATACAGACGCAAGCGCTCATATACACGTGCATACACTCACCCCTATGAACGCACACACGCACACCCTACCCCTATGAGAACCTCTGAAAGACTGAGCCGGCATATCATCTTGAAATTTACGAAGTCACCATAGGCACCTCGTCATCGACAGGAACGTCTCCTGGCTCGCATTTACGTTGATACGGCTTGAACGCTAACAATGCATAGGGTAGCGGTTCCCGAAATGTTGAACGGTCAATGATGCCTCCGCATTCAAGTAGCATGCAGAGGTAGGAGTAAGTAATTGGAGAAGCAGAATGGAGCATGTGAATACAACGCAGTTTGGACTGTCGTATAAAGGTGCCACAGCCACACCACTCCAATCCATCTACTCCTAGTCTCTGCGCAACACTGCCCACTCCAATCCAAGACCAAGACCAAGTGTCCAGAAGCCACAAGCACCCATGGTGTCAATGGACGCGTGCGGTAGTAGGCTGTGCTAGGTCGTCCAAGACACCGACCAACGGCCCCGCACCGCGGAGCGTTTCCAGACGGTGCTGACGACTGTCGTTGCATAGCTCTCTTAGACGCCAGCCTCGCCTCTCGCATGCGCCAGATTATGGTCGACTCTATCCGCAGGGTTCACCATCGTCAAGAAGCGTGTGGATGACCTTGTCGTACTACTCCAGCCTGCATGCCCAGGCTCCTCGTTGCCTGCCACCCTCATCGGCCTCCAAGGTGACGAACTCTTTGAAGCACTGGTGGACCTGCAGCTGCTGGAGGTCGCGACGAAGAATGTGCACCTCGAGGCCACGCTCGCTGCGCAGCGCCCTGCCATGCAAGAAACCGTCGATATGCACATCCATGTCTACAAGGAAATCGTCTACATAGGCCACTACAAGGCCAGCGAGGACAGAAAGATGTTGGCCTTCTTCCAGTGACTGGAATCCTTGGACGCCATTGTTCAGAAGCACGTCGACCTGGCCACGAAAGCTGCTGCTACTTAGCCGCCATTTAGTGCGCTGGCACCCTGAGTCGAGGAGGTGGACGTCGTCAATGGATGCATATTTCTTCTTGCATCCTGTAACCAGCACTGCATTGCCTTGTGGCCTTAATGTTTTATTAGTGTATGGCATTTTTATTCCAGTCATAAATGACATGTGTGATCCCTTGCTCTTATTTGGCATTAAATATTTGTAGTATCACTGTCTTTGACCTGGTGTACTACTACCTAGGTCCTAGTTTATTAGTCCCTTTTGTAATTTGTGCTAAATTTTGACCAAAGATTTAACTGAAAAAATGTTAGTGCATGTTAACAAAAATTATATCATTTGATTTGTATTTGAACATAGTTTTCAATGATATAATTTTGGTGACATGCATGCACCTTCTGTTAGTCAAATTTATGGTCAAAATTTGGCACTGATTACGACGGGGAGCAATAAACCAGGACTGAGGTAGACTGGTCCATCACCATCGTGTTTTGTGTCTAATTTTGACTTCAGCGACCCAACCTACATGGAGGGAGTGTTGTATATATTGGCGCAACAACCAAAAAGTATATTCAAAACTGAGTGTTAGTACAAGTCACGAGTTCAAAACGAGAAAGTGGAACAAGTACAGCATGCATGTGCCGTTCACATTGCAGCCCCACATGGCCGCGGTGCACAATGTAGTAACTAGTCTCTTCTTAACCCACATTTACATTGATACGGCTTGAATGCCAAGGAGGGAGAGGGTAGCGGTTCCCGAGATGTTGAACGGTCAATGATGCATCCTCAATTATCATGCAGAGGGAATTAATTGGAGAAGCAGAATAGAGCCAGCACGATGTGAATGCAACAGCGTTTGGACTCTCATATAAAGGCGCCCCACCACTCCAATCCATCTACACCTAGTCTCTACGCAACATTGCTCACTCCAATCCATGACCAAGTGACCAGAAGCCACAAGCACCTATGGAGGCGATGGACGCGAGCGGTAGTCGGCTGTGCCAAATCATCCGAGACGCCGACCTACGGGCCCGCACCGCGCAGCATTTCCGGACGGTGCTGGCAACCGCCGGCGTCGTAGCCCTCGCCGACGTCGGCTTCACCTCTCACATGGATGACATGATGGTCCACTCCATCTGCAAGTTCACCGTCGTCAAGAAGTGCACGGACGACCTTGCTGTACTGCTCCAGCCCGTGCGCCCAGGATCCTCATTGCCTGCTACCCTCATCGGCCTCCATGGTGACAAACTCTTTCAAGCCCTGGTGGCCCTGCAGGTGCCAGATGTCGCGACGAAGAATGTGCACCTCGAGGCCGCGCTCGCTGCGCAGCGCCTCGCCATGCAAGAAACCGTCGACCTGCACATCCACGTCTACAAGGAAAATGTGTACATAGGCCACTACAAGGCCAGCGAGGACAGAAATACGTTGGCCTTCTTCCAGCGGCTGGAATATTTGGACGCCATTGTTCAGAAGCATGTCGACCTAGCCACGAACGCCGCTGCTACTTAGCCGCTGTTTGGCGCCCTGAGTCGAGGAGGTGGACGTCGTTGATGGATGCATCTTTCTTCTTGCCTCTTGTAACTAGCACTGCATCGCCTCGTGGCCTTAATGTTTTATTAGTATAGTACTCCCTCCGTTCCCAAATATAAGTCTTTCTAGAGATTCCAGCAAGTGACTACATACGAAGCAAAATGAGTGAATCTACACTCTAAAATATGTCTACATACATCCGTATGTTGTATTCCATTTGAAATATCTAAAAAGACTTATATTTAGGAACGGAGGGAGTATATGGCATTTTTATTCCAGTTGTAACATTTTCACTGTGAGGTGGGGCCGCAGTTGAGCAAACCGACCATCAGCAAATCCCCAACCCGCCCATCGCGCGTCGGCCGAGTTTAGAATTAGAAGAGAGAAACGAGGGAGAAGAGCTAGCTCTAGCACGGAGGCTGTTGTCAGATGGGACTCGTGTTGATATAATAGGAGTATTGAGCACTCGTACCTCTTTTTTTAGGGAAAAAGTAGTCGTATGTCTAGTACCACTAGTTGGGTGCGTGCGAACTATACCTATCATCACTTTAGGTCACCTTTTCGAACCACAGCTATGCTTCATAGTACATATTTTTTCACGCATTTATCCTCCTATATGTACTCCTACACTATTTCCACGTGCTCCCTTTCACCGGCATGTGGGACATAGAGCATCTGGGTCATAGTGCATGCACGACTCGGAGCATATGCCGGGGTACTTTACATTTCAGACCTCCCGAATTACATGCAAACCCCCTGTAGAAGAATAAATGAATGAATGAATTACTACATGAAACCGGATTATTTTCATAGAAACCGGAGCACGTTCATTAAATTTTGGACATAACACGTTCATAAAAAACGACTGGACCTAAACCAGTCTAAGGGCCTCTTTGATTCGCAGGATACTGAAAACACAGGAATGGGGAAAGTATGATGGCGATGAACCTAGACAAGGAGAACTCTAACTCAGTTAGAGGTTAGAGTTAGATTCTAACCCTGAACTAACTCTAACCAAGGAGATGTATGGATGGCAGGGTTAGATTGGCAATAAATGCTCTTTCTCAATCATTTGACTACTTTGGACCTTATTTCCTGCCGGATTTGGTGTGGCCAGCTCTTGTGTGGCCTCCTCCCGCTCAAAATTGACATAAACGAACCATATTTACGAATCAAGCATGCAAAACATGATAAATTTTACTTTGTCCATACAAATCAGATATCCCACTTAAACATACAAGTCATCAATCAAGCTTCACAAAAAAATACACTCCATGAAACAAAGCATGAGCTAACTCCTCATGGAAGTCATTCATGATAGGGAGGGAGCCTGCGGCCCCTCACGCACCCAGGGAGGAGCTCGTCATCATCGCTCTGGAGGAAGGCTCTGTAGAGCCCAAGCCCCGGGAACCCCTCCGATGCCGGCTCTTGCCAGTTGAGGTTGACACTGGCATGGGTAGCAGGGCCGCTTGCCGATGACTGCGAACCGAATCTTTGGGCCTCTAGAAATAATGCAAGCCTAAAACTGAAATACCTAGAAAGGTGCACTGAATCTTTGGGCCTCTAGAAATAATGCAAGCCTGAAACTGGAATACCTAGAAAGGTGAACTGAATCTTTGGGCCTCTAGAAAGATTCCATGTGTGCACCACAAATCTATGCCAAGTTTAACCAGGATCTACTTTTCCAAATCAGAATTAGCGCTAGAGCGAGCGAGATCAATGATATGGCTGTGAGACAGAGAAGGAACGAAAAAACTCACCCCTCGCACGACCTCCCTGGTAGATGCGCCGCCGCCGTGAACGACACAGGGAGAAAAACGACCGGTGAAGGGGGAGCGGGGTGAGCTTCGGAGGCCGGAGGGAGAGGGCGGCTGGAGGAGGGCAACGGAGGCCAGAGGGAGAGGGCTGCTGAAGGAGAGAGAGGGCGAGCGGCGAAGCGGCGCTTGGGTGGGTGGCCTGATGGGGAACAGAGAGGAGTCGTGCGAGGGGGGAGGGAGCGGTCTACGAGCAGGGGGGTTTTAGTTCTCTTTTATTGGGCCCGAGGAGAACGAACCCAATTAGAACCACTCCACCGGGCTAGTTTTTTTAGCTGGGTTAGATAAAACTAGCTCAAACTAAACCCTCCTATTTGGATACTTTGAGGCTATTTCAACCCAAACTAGCTCTAACTCGGGGATCCAAACAAAGAGGAGTAGTACTATACATGCTATAGTCTGGATCGTAGCACATTGTTTTCTACTGCTGGTTCACTGGGCTGTCGTGGTTCGCATTGCTGGTTCACTGGCTGTCGTGGTTCGCACTCCTACGACGTGAGTAGTAGTACTAGTATATACACTATATATACCGCATGATTCTTTGCTCCTTCTTACTACGTACTTCACCGACATGTGGGAGAGCCAGCATCCGGGTCGACATGTCATGCACCAGATTAGAGTGCGGAATGGAAGGGGGGCATCACCCCGGTCGTAGCGCCAGTAATTCATGACTATAGTGAGTAGTCATATCACAAGCCTTTCCAGCAGTAACATGTTGTCAAATCACACAACCCGACCTTTCCAACAGTAAGTAGGTTGAATCCGCTACTCCCTCACCCTCCTCGCCTCTCTGTCAAACCACCTACATGAAAACTGCCGCGCGTACTGCCCGGGAAAAGCCCCACCCTCAACTTTTAACTACGCGAAAATAGTTCGAGCTTGTTCATTCTACATAAATACTAGTACTGTATGTTTATTCACCTGTGGGGTTGTTCAATGAATGGAGGGCCAGGGAGCACTGTCGGATTTCGGGTTCCGGCAGACCCTTGAGGTTCGAACACTGGGGTGCGCGTGGAGATTTCGCCTCCTACCTACCTGCACCCCTCCGCCTCGCTAAGATCTAAGCTATGGAAAGAACAACACGAATGACACAGGGTTTATACTGGTTTGGGCCACCGTTGTGGTGTAATACCCTACTCCAGTGTGTGGTGTGGTGGATTGCCTCTTGGGCTGATGATGATGAACAATACAAGGAAGAACAGCCTCGCGAGGGTCTGCTCTTGGCTGGGGCGATGAACTGCTAGGAGGAGTTCAGTCACCCTTCTCTCTTTCTCTCTGATTCTGATTCTCTCTACTTCTCTCGTCTTTCTCTCGTCTCTTCTTCGTCTTTTTCCGTCCCTCTCGATCCCGTGGGGGGCTTGTCCTATTTATAGAGGCCCTGGTCCTCTTCCCAAATATCGAGCGGGAAGGGAGCCAACAATGGCGGGCTAATTTGAAGGGGGACAGCTAGTACCAGCTATCCTGACAAAAGTAGTCTTCGCCTGCACAAAGCTCTGGTGGTGACGCCGTCTTGGGCTCCACGATGACCTCCGTCTTGCAGTCCTCCTAGTCTTGGTCTTGTTGCACCGAAATGGCAACCTTTGCCTGACGCCTCGGTACTCCGCGGCTGCGCTTGCTCCCTTTGCACCAAAGAGGGAAGGAGGACACTGCGCGGGCTGGCACGCGCCTGGCGCCTTTGGTCGTCATGGCTTGCATCACGGGCACCTCGTGAGGTGCCCCGCCTTGATCTCTCCGCCTCCTCGCGAGCCAGCCTGGTGAGGCCATGCCTGAGGAAGCTCCGCGTCGTCCGCCCCGCGAGGCTTGGCCCCTCGCGAGGGTCTTGGGTCTGTGTTGGTGAAGATGGGTCGTGCTGGGCCCCCCTTTGAGCCACGCCGCAGGCCGCAGGCAGGCAAGTCTGGGGAACCCCATTCCCAGAACGCCAACAGTAGCCCCCGGGCCCAAGGCGCGCCCGGACTTGTCCGTGCAGGGAGGCGGAAGGGCAAGAGCGAAGTGCCGCGGGCCCTAACAGCCTGCGGCCTTGGGCGCCGCGTGGCGGTTGATTGGACGTGGGCGTCTCCACTTCCCCATGGCGCCTCAGCAACTGCACGGATTGGACAAGTCCCTGCATGCAAAGTGGGTCATGATTACCTGCGATCGTGGAGGTCGGCGGTTGGCCTTCGCCGGCTATAAGTACGGAACGGCGTGCGCCCTTCTAGTCCATCCCTCCTTGCTTCTTCTTCTTCCCGGTCCTTGCTCCGTCTTGCTGCGATGCCTCCGATCCGCCGGTTCTCGATGGCAGAGAAGGGAAAGGCTCCCCGAGAGGAACCTGACCCGCTCCTGCCGAAGAAATGGCTCGTCCTCCGTGGCCCGGACGAGGGGGCCCATCAGGTGGTGCCGAGGCCTTGGTGCGAGCGGGCACCGCCGGGGTTCCCGCTTCCCTTGTATGCCCACATCGAGGGCCCTGAAGGAACTGATGCTGATCGCCACGGGCGGTGTCGCCGACGGGTCACGAAGGTGTGGGTCATCCCCCCTAGGGTCCACACTGAGGGCTCCTCCCGAGAGCTCATGCTCCATGTCGCCATGCCTCCTTAGTCTTGGATTCCCCTTCCTCCCTTCTTTGCCTCCATCGTCCCGCAGGGAGAGCCCCTGGAGCTTTGGCTCCAGCACGCCGGCTGCAGCACCCTCGCGACCGAGGCAGAGGTCGCGGTCGTTGCCCCGGGCGAGGTCTTCATGACTCGAGGCTGGAGCGAAATCGCCCGGGTTTGCAGGATAAGAGGCGCCTTCGCGATCCACTTGGAGTACGATGGTGCTTCGGTGATGTTCTTCAAGGTCTTCGATGCGAACGGGCGCCGGCTGGAGTGCTGCCCCGGGAGAGGTGGTCAGGACCCTGCTGCGGCGAGGACTGGGCCCGCCGACCGCTCCCTTGGCGGCTCCTCAGGCCGTGGAGGCGTCGGAGGTTCCAGCGACTCCGGCGAGCTCTTCGCGACTCCGGAGATGAGCGACGACAGCTACGAGCCCCCGAGCTGGCGCCGCTCCTGGAGCAGGGCGGGCTCGTCAGGCCGCCGCCTACTCTGATCTGGATGGGGTTGGCGCCGGCGCTTGACGGCCCACTATTGATGATGGCGTCTTCTGCAGGGGCGCGCGTAGTTAGTGTCCCTTTAGGATCTGTTCCCTGCAAGGAATCAAAGACGCGTCCCGTGGGGGCTTGTAAGGTGCCTATGATCCTGTTTTGTTAATACAACCCTTGTCGTAGAACTGTGCGAGTTGCTCATTCCGTCTTAGCTCTGTCCTCCCTTTCGAAACTCACGAGGGCTTGGTGCTCTGCGCCGACAGGTCCCAGTCCCAAGGCGGCTTCAGCCGTCGCTGGTATGCCAGGTCGCGATGCCGTGGTCAAGGCCAGGAGGTGAGCGACCGGGAGTCCGGTAAGAACCCCTGAGTCGCGATGCTCAGGAGGTCCCCTTTGGCACTCAAGCAGCCGTCGTTCGGTGAGAAAGGAGAGCGGCGTCGTTAACATGGGATTGCATTAGGTGCGGGGGTGGTGCCACGGTAGCTGGTGCATCCGGGTGGTGACTTATCTCGAGAATCAGGGGTCGCTCTCTGGTGTGTCGCCGGGTCCGTGCATCGGCAGGCGCGAGGTTGCTCGGCGAGGTCCTCGCGTGTCCCTCCCCTCTCGCCTTTGCTCCCCTTTCTGCTCTACGTCCTCGGGTCCCGGCCCTCGAGCGAGTCTCAGCCGTCGCTGGTATGCCAGGTCGCGATGCCGTGGACAAGGCCAGAGGGTGAGGGATGGAGAGCCAGTAGGAGCCCTGAGTCGCGATGCTCAGGCACCCCCCCCTTTAACGTGCAAGCGGTTCACGCGGATGAGAGCGAAGGAGACACCGCAAGGGCCTCGCCTGACGCAGCTCCTTCAGGAGATCCTGTAGACCCATCATAGAAAAAACGAGGGGTTGCCATGACAATTGACAGTCAGCCGTTGGTTGCTTTCGAGAGGTACGAGGCACTGAAGGCTTGACGAGGTGGCGCCATGCGGGGCTGACGCGGCCAGAGCTCAGCCATTCAGGTTTGTCGGTGTTGCAGGGACGGACCCATGCGCAAGCGTCGTGCCGTTTGAGAGCAGTTCCGTCAGTTGGCGTCAGTTGAGCAGGCAGCTAGGTCAAACACATTAGCCGCGAAGGAGTGGATTCATTCAAATAGATGCTGGGAAGGTGGACATCACTGGGTCTGGCCCGAGCGACTTGGGGATCATGCAGCCTGAGGGGCGCCCCCAACAAGGTAAGCTAACAACATGAAATAAAAGGGATACATGCCGCAGGGACGGACCCACGCGGCCTGGGAATAATGCAGCCCTGGGGGGGCGCTCCCAGCTGGAAGTGAAACTTGAAAGATGTCAGCTGATGACTTTGAGGACGAAGGGGTGTTGATGTAGCAGACTTGGTGGGCTGCGGAAGCCGGTCCTCACGAGCCCCCAGGCCCAGGGGCCTCAGGAGGCTCCGGAGGCGCTGGTGGCTCCCTGCGGACCATCTCCATCTCTGCCAGGGCTGCGGAATGCCTGGCCTCTTGTGCTTCCATGATGCCCCTCATCAGGCGCTGGTACATGGCAGCCGCGTTCGGCAAGCCGTAAGGCATGCGAACATAGCTGTGGGGTGGACCTCCGCAGCGCCCCACTCGTGAGGGCCAGAGGCGCTCCAGAGAGGCGACTCTATTGAGCCCTGGTATGTCGATGCAGACGCGTAGCCCACCATCCTCGCCTGGATGGGGAGCCACTGCTGGTAGACGGCGGCCGCCTTTCATGACCCTTGAGTCCTGTAGCTCCTGAATGGCCTTGCTGACGAACTCCTGAGGGACTGGCTCTCCTTGCCTTACTCCTTCTTGAGGGAAACATGCTTCGAAACATGCCTCCATGTGGTGCCCAAGCGCCTTCCTTGTGACCCTAGCCAGGTCGATGGCCCTCCAGGGGAGAGCCCCCGAGCCCTGCCTGAGGAGGGCGCCGGGCGCGCTTTCCTATGTGACGGAAGGAGGTTCCCCTGGGCAGGCACGGGCCCAGAGAGGCCTGCCTCCTGAGGGGCCGGGCCGGACAATGTCTTCTTCTTCTTGGGGGCGGTCTCGGGAAGCCTCCTGCTTCCGCGATCCGGGTCTTCCAGTGACGCGGCCTGAAAGGCTCATTCCAGGGAACACACCGCATCCTTCTCTTCACATGGCACCGTGATGACTCCGCCACTTCCTGGCATCTTGAGGATGTTGTAGCCATGGTGAGTTACGGCCATGAACTTGGCTAGCGCTGGGTACCCAAGGATGGCGTTTTACGACAGGTGAATGTGAGCGACGTCGAAGTCGATGAGCTCGGTGCGGTAGTTGTTGCGTGCCCCGAAGGTGACAGGGAGGCGAACCTGCCCAATCGGGACCGTGGAGCCGTCGGTGATTCCGGAGAAGGGCTTGGTTGGCTGAAGCTGGCTGTAGGGCACTTGGAGATTGTTGAATGTTTCCACAGACGGGACGTTGAGCCCTGCCCCGCCATCGATGAGGGTCCTGGTGACCACCACGTTGCTGATGATTGGGGAACAAAGCATCAGGAGGACTCTGGCTATAGCCGCACACTTGAGCTGATCTGCTGAGATGAACGTGATGGCGCATGCCGACCACCTGAGAGGGCGCATGGCTTAAAGCCTGGGGAGGACTGCATTCACTTCGCGGGCGAACTGCTTGAAGATGCGTTGAGAGGCTGGGGCCTAAGCCCCGCCCAGGATGCAGGCGATCGTGCGCGGCTCCTAGAAGCCCCCGGCCCCCTCGTCTTGGTGGCGGTCCTCGTTTCTCCTTGGCTGCGGCGGCAGCGGAGGGAGGCCTGCGTTGCCATGCGGGCGATCCTCGCGAGGCTGATCCCTCCAGTCTCCCTCGCGAGGTGGGTCTAGCCAGCGATCCTCGCGAGGTTGGTCGCGCCACCCTTGGCGCGGGCCACAGTCTTCCCAGCGTCCTGCGTTCCTTCCTCCTCCTCGACCGTAGCCCCGGTCACCGCGGTCGGGGCGACGGCCGATCCTTCCTTCTCACACAGCTTGGAGCTCTTGACATTCGTTGGTGTTGTGAATGTGGAGGTCATGGTACACACAGTACCGGCTGCCCTTGGAAGGTTCGGGCTGATCTCTTCCCTGCTTGGTGTCTGGTTCTGCCGCGAGCACGGCAGCCCCCTTGCGCTTCACATCCTTGGCCTTGGGCTTCTTCTCTTCTGGGTCTGCGGCAGGTAGCTCGAGGAGGGAGAGACGCCCTTTCTCAGCCCTGGCGCACTTGGTTGCCAAGCTGAATAGCTCCAAGGAGGTGCACATGTCTTCATGCATCGCCAGCTCCTCCTTCATCTTGACATCGCGCACGCCGTCGGAGAAGGCTGAGATGATGACCTCCTCGGTCACCTTGGGAATCTTGAGGCGTGCGTTGTTGAAGCACTGGATGTACTTCTACAGGGTCTCCCCGGGTTGTTGCTTGATGCGGCGCATGTCGCTCACGGCGGGTGGCCGGTCGCGAGTGCCTTGGAAGTTGGCGATGAAGCGGGTGCGCATCTCGTCCCAGGAGGAGATCGTGCCCGGAGCCAGGTTCAGGAGCCAGGTGCGGGCCCCGTCCTTGAGCGCCATGGGAAACCAGTTCGCCATGACCTTCTCGTCTCCGTTGGCAGCTTCGATGCCCAACTCATAGAGCTGGAGGAACTCTGCAGGGTCAGCCGTGCCGTCGTAACGAGGAGGCAGGTCTGGCTTGAACTTGCCGGGCCACGCGACGTTGCGTAGCTCGGTGGTGAAGGCGCGGCAGCCTGCTGTGGCCACGGGAGGCCTTGGGTGACGGAGAGCTTGGTCTTGCATGTCCCACGCGCTGCAGCTGGGTCTTGACGTGCGGGAGCAGGAGCATGGTCGCGACGTGCTGGAGCAGGGAGCGCCCGGGCAGCTTCTTGCGGGCGAGGGACTTCTTGGCAGCTCTGCTCTTGCCGCGCTGGCACCTGACGGAGCGGGTTCCACCCAGGGGCCAGGCGCCTTGGAGCCATGGCGCCTTCTTGTGGAGGAGGCGGCCGGGGCGCCGCCGGAGCTTCATCGCCCGCGCGGGCGGGGTGCGGTGCAGCGGAGCGGACGGCGCAGGAGAGCCCCCTGCGGCGCGGACGAGCTCGGCGACACGGTCGAGCCATTCTTCGTAGACGTTGTTGACGGGACGGTAGCGCAGGAACTCGTTTGCCGCGATGAGCGTAGCTCGAGCCTCCATGGGTGCGCAGAGCGCGCGGGACGAGGAACCAGCTGGGGTGAGCGAGGGAGTAGCGGTGCGGCCGTCTTGCCGCACGGACGGATGCTGAGACGATGCTTGTTGCTCGTCCCCCGCCGGGCCGGTAGCGGCGTTGACGGCAGGTGACGGGGAACGGCGAGGACGCCCGCCGACAGGAGCCGTCTGGGCGACGCGGGAAGCGAGAGCGGCCTGGCGCTCGGCGCGGGCCCGACGAGCGTCAGACATGGGCGCGATGGTCGGAGGAGAACGGGGCGGTGGAAGACGAATTCCGGCGCACCCCTACCTGGCGCGCCAAATGTCGGATTTCGGGTTCCGGCAGACCCTTGAGGTTCGAACACTGGGGTGCGCGCGGAGATTTCGCCTCCTACCTACCTGCACCCCTCCGCCTCGCTAAGGTCTAAGCTATGGAAAGAACAACACGAATGACACAGGGTTTATACTGGTTCGGGCCACCGTTGTGGTGTAATACCCTACTCCAGTGTGTGGTGTGGTGGATTGCCTCTTGGGCTGATGATGATGAACAATACAAGGAAGAACAGCCTCGCGAGGGTCTGCTCTTGGCTGGGGCGATGAACTGCTGGGAGGAGTTCAGTCACCCTTCTCTCTTTCTCTCTGATTCTGATTCTCTCTACTTCTCTCGTCTTTCTCTCGTCTCTTCTTCATCTTTTTCCGTCCCTCTCGATCCCGTGGGGGGCTTGTCCTATTTATAGAGGCCCTGGTCCTCTTCCCAAATATCGAGCGGGAAGGGAGCCAACAATGGCGGGCTAATTTGAAGGGGGACAGCTAGTACCAGCTATCCTGACAAAAGTAGTCTTCGCCTGCACAAAGCTCTGGTGGTGACGCCGTCTTGGGCTCCACGATGACCTCCATCTTGCAGTCCTCCTAGTCTTGGTCTTGTTGCACCGAAATGGCAACCTTTGCCTGACGCCTTGGTACTCCGCGGCTGCACTTGCTCCCTTTGCACCAAAGAGGGAAGGAGGACACTGCGCGGGCTGGCACGCGCCTGGCGCCTTTGGTCGTCATGGCTTGCGTCACGGGCACCTCGTGAGGTGCCCCGCCTTGATCTCTCCGCCTCCTCGCGAGCCAGCCTGGTGAGGCCATGCCTGAGGAAGCTCCGCGTCGTCTGCCCCGCGAGGCTTGGCCCCTCGCGAGGGTCTTGGGTCTGTGTTGGTGAAGATGGGCCGTGCTGGGCCCCCCTTTGAGCCACGCCGCAGGCCGCAGGCAGGCAAGTCTGGGGACCCCCGTTCCCAGAACGCCGACAAGCACAAGTGAACAATACTACTACTAGTAAGTAGGAGTCGTACAGTTAATCACCTTAAATAGAGAATTTCTTTTCTTTAATGCCACGTACACAAATTGAAACGCTTGTTGTGGAGAGAAAAAGATAATCACTCCACTATATATGTACACAGAGGGCTGAGCACTTGCTTTACTAGGGTTGCTCTCTTCATTCTCTCATCCTCTCCAAATCTAAACAAGACAATGGTAGCGACATTTTCTCTCTGCTCACCGCTGGTCACAGATCCGGCCGGATCCCTTCGGCCGGTGTGTGTAGAGGCCTAAGGTGCATCATTCACGCGGTCATCACCGACGAGGGAGGAAAGCCACAGCTGCCGGCGGGGCCTGATCCTCTGTCCGTGTCATTCTCTCCGACACAGCGCCGGCTCAGGAGGTCCTCCGAGCCTTCTTCCTCATGCCGTATTGTGCGTAGATCCGACCTACCGCCGCCGACATCTTGACGACCCTCATGTATAAGTTCTTCCAAAGCGGCCTTGCTCTACTGCCCCAGCTCCCCACGTGCCTGCATGTGCATCTTTTTCTACTTCCATCAGCTCTTCCAAATCCACCTAAATGTTTAGTATTATTATAGGTAAAGCTACTTCACGCATTCGAATCTAGGACTTGGTTCAAACAATGAAGAAAGGGGGGAAAGTCATAGCATGAATCTAGGACTTGATTCAAAGAGGAAATAACAAGGGGAAAGTAGGGTCTCTTGGTTGAAAAGGGAAATAATGGGAAAACGCGGTACAAACTGGATAAGGAACAGATCTATTATTGGTTGAAAAAAGGATAGAAAGGGGCGGCTGGTGGATAGGTAAAGAGAGTATGTCCAGGATTAGATTTGTTGCCCTCACATAGTAAAAGGTCTCCAAGATTAGATTTGCTGCCTTCACATAGCAAAAGGTCTCCAGGATTAGATTTGCTGCCCTCACATAGTAAAAGATCTCAAGGATTAGATTTGCTGCCCACACATCGTAAAAGGTCTCCAGGATTAGGTTTGCTGCCCTCACATAGTAAAAGGTCTCTACAATTAGATTTGCTGCCCTCACATAGTAAAAGGTCTCCAGGATTAGATTTGCTACCCTCACAGAGCATGAACAAACTCGGCTTCACCACTTTATGCCTCCTTGTAGGTACATTGTGCTGATGCGTCCACTGTCATATGTCCTTGTACCAACTCTTTGTTGTTGTTAATGTAAGGGAGCGTGTAAAATGAAGCGATCACACTCTTACCTTAAGGACATGTCTAACCAATGTTATTGTTAATCTAATGCCTCCAGTGATATGATGCAATTAAACTATGTTACAAATGGTACTCCTACTGTTTTCCCCAGTATGATAAGTAAGTTGCTCCTTTACACTGCTGAGTGACCTAGTGTCCCCAAGGTCCCATGCTCTTAAACCAACTCTTTAGTTGATGTTGATTTACTGTATCTGGTAAATAAGCAATGCCACCATTAAAGTAATCTCGTATTTGACGAATGTCATTGTTGATCGTAATGCTTCTGGTAACATGAAGCATTGCTGACGTTTTAAAATTTCTACTGTCCTTGCCATGAACATAATTAAGATGCTTCTTTTCATTTCGTGTATGTTTCGTATATTCTTATTGACCAACAACTGTTCACTTTCTATATATTTGTGCAGATAGGGATATCCACTTCACCTTGTTGCTATTGTGACCTTTTGGTGAACTGCACAAAACAATATTTTTGGAATGAGTGTCTTGTGCAGTTCAATTAAAATGTCACGTGGGCAACATTTCTCAATTTTGGTGGAACTGCACAAAATGGTGATTGGAGTTTCCAAAATCTCCATCAAATTCTGCTGGTAATCTCGTGCAACATTTTGTTAGCCTTTGCAAGATGAGCCATCACTGTCACCACAATGGCACTTTATTTTAGTGGAATGGCACAAAAGGATAAGCAAATTATAGTTGCACCTTACATGAGCAGGACAACCAACCTTAATGTTGCTCAATTTTTGTGCAACTACTAAAGAAGAACCTACCAGCTCACGAGAGCAAGTACTTGTTGTTAGCTGAATGATGCAATCTTTGCTTCATTTCATGTGAACTGCAGAAAAAGTGGCATGAATTGAATCATCGAGTGGAGCTTCATGTTGAGTTCAAGGAGTGCCACTATTATAGTAATCATGCTCTTTATTATTTGTGTTGTGCAAACAGGAATACTCAACTACAGATGTTGTGATGGTCACGAGCATTCACCAAGTTCTTGGGTTGTATGACATGGCTAGACAAGATGGATTTAATCTCGATATTCAATTTATCAAAAGGCTCTAATGGGTTGGTTCTGAATCTTGCAAGATGGGAATCAATGAGATGTGTAGGCATCTCTGTTGTACTTATTATTTGAATATCATTTGTTGGTTCTCAATCTTGCAAGCTAGGAATCAATGAGATGTGTAGGAATCTTTGTTGTACTTATTATTTGAATCTTATTTGTTGGTTATGAATCTTGCAAGATGGGAAACACAGCATGATGACGCAGAGGACAACAACCATAACAAACAGTTCAAACTTGGTAGTATTATCTGTGTGAAAGTGCGACAAATGTGCTGATCGTGTGCGTCCTGAGAATAATAGTTCTAATTGTTGTGCATGTTGATCCTATGGCACTGATAGAATGAGCAAATGCATTGCTTGTTTTAAGAATAAATTTCTATTAAAGCTAATTAAATTTAAGTAAAGTGACCACTAACACTTGTTATTAAAGTACCAATACAGACCCGCTCGTGAAGCGACGTGTGGCCGGAATAGGTTTGTTAATGGAGGCATTTGAATGTGCCGAGGGTGCATGTTCTGCCGGGCGTGCAACGGGAAAGGGAGGGGTAGTAACTGTTGTCGCCTGTACACACTCAGTTTACTATTGAATCCAGTTCCCCAAGAGCTGAAAAACGAACTGCCGCCGCCTATCCACTCGTTCACTTGAAGAAACTCCAATGGTGATCCAAGGGGTGAGCCTGCTGGATATGGACTTCAGCAAGGACTTCACCTTTGAGTTCGTTGTTAAGTCCCATGGCTGCACCAAGTTGAATGTGATGTACACCAATGATTCGGACTCGGTGAAGCTCTGCCTCACTGAGTTCAAGCAGTACCTACAGGACGAGAAAGCACAAGGTTGCGGGACTAGACCTTGTGCCCATCCATTCGTCTCCTGATAGGGACCAGCGGATCACGGTCACCCAGGTATGCGTGCGGGGTGAGGTTCTCGTCTACCACTGTTGTTTCTGGAGCATCGCATGTTTCATCGATAGCGCCAACTGCACCTTCGCTACGGTGGAGAGAAGGAAGCACGCGACGATTCGGCCATCTGGTGCAACAAGCTTGTCGACATCCAGAAGCAATACAAGATCATCGGCAACGGGCAGGAGAAGGACTCCGTGGTTGATCTTGCCGTGACCATCATCGACCCCTGCTAGGCCAACATGAAAGAAGACAATGATACCAAGGACCTGAACACGTGGGAGGTACCTCTGAATCTAGCCTACATAACCTACACGGCCAAGGACACATACGCATGCTACGACATTTACAGGCAGATCTTGGACATGAGGGCGTGTCTGCTTCCCGTAACCGACGAGTACACGGACAACCACAACATCATGACCAAGCATGCCAAGAAGGTGTAGATGTTGTACTTTATCTGTTTAAGCACCTTTATCATCTGAGTCTTTCATGCATTAGCCTATGTGTCGTAATTATTTGTTTTGTCCGAAATATTTCTTCTAAGAACCCATTAACCTATTTGCTTTTTAGTGACTATTTGCGTATGTGTGTAACTAGTTCACTCGGCTGTCGTGCTTTGAATCTTGTTCCTCCCAACATATTCCCCTTCTCAGGTAGACCCAGCAGGTCTCATACACAGACATACGGGACCAACCACCTATCCATGTATATTTCTTTATTTTGTTCAATATTCCTTCCTCTTCCTATATAGCGGCTTGCCATCAGAGCCTATGGCGTTGGCCAGGCCATCCCTCTACTTCCACACATTGTCCGGCGGCGGCAGCTCCACCGGCCCACCCTGCACCCGAACAAGTCAACCCTCGTACACCCCTCCGCCCGCGTCTTCCCTCGCTCTAGTTCGTTTGGTCTGAGGTCTCGACGTCGTCCTCTGCCTTGGTGCTCTCGCCGCGGCGCCGCCGTCTGTCGTTCCCAACATGGTCAGCAAAACAAGAGGAATCAGGAGACAACTGTTTGTCAAGAGGCTGACAGTCCCAGGCCCACCAGGTCCATGGCCTAGGTTTTGTTGTTTAACATGGGCAGCCCACGACATGTTTCAACGTTTTTTGGATCCAGCAGGTATCAAGCGGCCTCTTGGCCTCCCAACCTAGCTTGTGTATAACATCAGCAGCCCAAGTTATGTTTGTTTTTTCAAGACAACGCACAACTCAGTTCTATTTTTCTATAAAAAATGCAAAACTGAACTTGTCGTTCAGATATAAATTCAGATATAAAACTGAACCTTATCTTATTTTATTACACACACACACACACACACACACACACACACATATATATATATAATAGAAACAACATAAGGTTCCGTTAAACCTGTCATTCGTCCAACCATTTTATAGACCTTCCCACTTCCTTTATTTTTCGTTTTCATTAATCATATATCTGAATTTTCTCCCACTTTCTTTTTCGATGTAAACTGAGTTTTCTCCTAGTACTTTTCCCTAGAACCAACTCAACTGTACCACGTCTAGCCTAAAAGAAATAATACCCTACGTCCTATTAACTCATCAAATTAAAATGATATTTTATTTCGTAAATTGAAAGTTCTTACAAAATAATAATAATAATAAGTGTTTATATACAACTTGGCAAGTTAACTCCTAGTGATTGCGTACATAAGCTTGCAAAGATTTTGCTGACCAATGCAATAATAGACGTGCAATCATGTGTTTATGTTTTCATAACATTTCTCCGTCCAGCCCAACATGATATTTTCACCCAGCCCCAAGTCCGCAGATTTCGAGAAAAATGTAAATGGGCTTTAAATTCTACCATAATATATAAACGGGCTGCATAGATGCTACATCATTGTTTCACCCAGCCCACCAAATGAACTAAAACAAATGGATTGGCTGACATGTGGGCAAGTAGGTCGAAACCTAAGCACTTTCACAAAAAATAAAAATACAAAGGTCGAAGCCTAAGCAAGGCGTTGGATTTACATCCAACGGCCGGCATTCTTCTTCAATCTCTCGTCTTCTTCCCCCAGCATTGCCGGGAATGCCTGCTCCAGCCTTTGGCATCCAGCGGTGCTGTTTTACGCGCCTCCACTTCGCACCTCCTGTTATTCTCTGTCGAGTGTAGGCCCACCCCGCACCCGAACCAGTCAAGTTTCCCACTCCTCTCTGTCTGTGACTCCACTGCCGCGTCTTCCCCATCTCTGGGTCGTTCCAGTCTGGGGCCTCGCCGTCGTCCACTGCCTCGCTGCACTCAGCGTGGCGTGGTCAACAAACGAGAGTCATCGAAAGAGGACTATACGTGGAGAGCCTAACTGCTAGGACCCACGAGGTCCATGGTCACACGTAAGGAAAGTTCCTCCTTATTAATCTAAAAATGTTTCCTCCCCCTGATAGCTGGGAACCACCGGCTGTATCTTCGCATGGAAGGAAGTGCCTCCTTGTTATGCGAAAAAAACCTATTCCTCCCGATGACAGCTGGGACCCAGCAGATTTGGTGGCTGACTTGTGGGCCTACTAAGCAGACGTGTACGCAGGGCTTTGTCAACTTAATCAACAAATGATTTTAGTAGCTGGACCATTGGATGTTAATCCAACAGTCGTGCTCCTTCTTCAACCTCTGTTCTTGCTCCAGTCTCCCGTGGGCGGCAGTGCTGTCGCACACCCCAACTAGTCAAGTTTCCCACGCCTCTCCATCTGCGACTCCACTACCGCGTCTTCCCCATCTCTGGGTCGTTCCAGTCTAGGGCCTTGCCGTCGTCCATCGGCCTTGGTGCGCTCGGCACGGTGTGGTCAACGTGGTCAACAAATGAGAGTCATCGGAAGACGACTGTACGTGAGAGGCTGAAAGTGGGCACGCACAACGCCCATGGATGCATGCATGCAACTGCATCCTTTTTACCCTGAAAAATAATGTTTTCTCCCCCTGGCTGCTGGGACCCACCACCTACATATTTGCACATAAGGAAGTGCGTCCTTATTACGGGCAAAAAATGACCCCCCTGGCAGCTTGGACCCAACAGCTATATCTTTGCGCGCAAGGAAGTGCGTCCTTATCCTCCCTGATAGCTGGGACCCACCCGGTCAAAGCGTGCGTACCGTTGTTTATCTTGTCATGAACGTGTGCGTACATACTGGTCGATTGGTTACTCTGCAACGATGAACCGTGGCCGAGTAAGTAGCAGCACATGTAATAGTAGAGCCCCCCACGTAGCAGTTCAGGCCGTCCCGTCTAAACCATGTACACGTACATACATCCACAGGCCAAAAAATACGGCCACGTACGTACATATGGGCGGGGTCTCGAATGCCTACTCGCGCATATGTACGGCCAGGGCTCGTGTACATGACTGGGTCGGAACGGAGAAACTGCGTCGTCGTGTTCATTGGGAGCCAACCGGCTTGGACGGAACAACCGATCGAAACGAGGCTTGGCACACCGCAAAACAAAGGAAACGACCTTGTGTTCGACCGGTCACGGTCGAAACGGGATCCTATTCATCAGGAGGGGTCTGGCATACCACAAAATGGAGGAAATAGACTTCTCTTGGACCTCCTACGGTCGAAACGGGGTCTTGCTGATCGGGAGGGGTGTGGGGTACCGCAAAACGGAGGAAACGTACTTGTGTTGGAGTGCTACGGTCGAAACGGGGGTCCTGTTCATCGGGAGGGGTGTGGCGTACCGCAAAAAGGGACACCACGGATTACTGTTCATCTCCACCGTCGATTGCTTCCACGGGCTACTGTTAATCCACCGTCGACCTCCTTGAGCCTCCACGTGTGACTGTTCATCCACGGCGTCTCCCCTCCTGCCTCCACCAGACATTGTTCATCCACAGGCTCCTGTTCATCCAACCTCCACCGCTCCTCCACCGACTACTGTTCAACCAGCCCTCTCCACGGGCTCCTGTTCAATCACCCCTCCACGGGCTACTGTTCATCCAACCCTCCACTGGCTACTGTTCAACCAGCCCTCCACGGGGTCGCCCTGTTCATCCAGCCCTCCACGAGGTCCTGTTCATCCAGCGGCAACGGCCTCTACTACCACGAGGTCCTATTCATCCAACCGCCCACCGGGAACTGTTCATCCCCCCCCCCAACAATACTCACTGTTCATCAAGGGAAGGAGGCAGCAGGTTCGATCGGCTTCAGTTAGCAGCAGTAGCGAAGGAATCACTTGGGTTTAGTTAACAGCAAGGAATCGATCGGGGTTCAGTAACGTAGCTAGTGCAATTGCTTGGGTTTAGTTAGAGCCCAACGCCTCGCTCGGGTTCAGTTAGAGCGCAATGCCTCGCACACACGTGTGTACGTGTACGAGAGAAACGTGCAAATCTCTATGCATCGCTCGGCCCCGGCCACCCACCGTAATCGGGAACTCCCTGATATTTTCCTCACCCTCGCTTCTACCATGTTTTTTTCGTCATGGACGGCCCAAAGAATGTCATGCAGCTGCGTCTCCGGACCGCCCAGGACGAAAAGCCCATTTTCTGTCATGTTTTTTTGTCATAGAAGTAGGATCCCACCACATCTATGATGATACCGGGTTCTGTCACAATTATTGTTATAGAAGTGTCATAAGCATGACAGAAAAAAATCGTTCGGCCCAAAATGTCACGGATGTGTCTTTCTTTTTTGTAGTGTCATACACCTAATGTGAATTGTTTATTGAATCTCGATTGTAGTGATACACATATTCATAATATTGATGAAAAAAGATGCAAAGTTAATAATGATAGTGCAACATACTCGTGGCACTGCCGTTTAGGTCATATTGATGTAAAGCGCATGAAGAAACTCCATGCGGATGGGGAATCACTTGATTATGAATCATTTGATACTTGCGAACCATGCCTCATGGGCAAGATGACTAAAACTCCATTCTCCAGAACAATGGAGCGAGCTAATACTTATTGGAAATAATACATACCGATGTATGCGGTCCGATGAGTGTTGAAGCACGCGGTGGGTATTGTTATTTTCTGACATTCACAAATGTTTTGAGTAGGTATGGGTATATCTACTTGATGAAACACACGTGTGAAACATTTGAAAAGTTTAAAGAATTTCAGAGTGAAGTGGAGAATCATCGTAACAAGAAAATAAAGTTTCTACGATCTGACCGTGGAGGCAAATATTTGAGTTATGAGTTTGGCCTTCATTTAAAACAATGAGGAATAGTTTCACAACTCATGTCACCTGGAACACCACATCGTAATGGTGTGTCCGAACGTCGTAACCGTACTTTATTGGATATGGTGCGTTCTATGATGTCTCTTACCAATTTACCACTATTGTTTTGGGGTTATGCATTGGAGATAACTGCATTCACATTAAATAGGGCACCGTCTAAATCCGTTGAGACGACACCATATGAACTATGGTTTGGCAACAAACCTAAGCTGTCGTTTCTTAAAGTTTGGGGTTGTGACACTTATGTCAAAATGCTTCAGCCTGATAAGCTCGAACCCAAATCGGAGAAGTGTGTCTTCATAAGATACCCTAAGGAAACAATTGGGTACACCTTATACCATAGATCTGAAGGCAAGATTTTTGTTGCCAAGAATGGAACATTTCTAGAGAAGGAGTTTCTCTTGAAAGAAGTGAGTGGGAGTAAAGTCGAACTTGATGACGTAATTGTACCTTCTCTCATTTTGGAAACTAGCACATCAGAGAAACCCGTTCTTGTGATGCCTAGACCAACTAGAGAGGAAGCTACTGATGATCATGAAACTTCAGATCAAGTTACTACTGGACCCTGTAGGTCAAACAGAGCCCTTTCTGCACCAGAGTAGTATGGTAATCCTGTCCTGGAAGTCATGTTAATAGACCATGGCGAACCTACAAACTATGAAGAAGCTATGATGAGCCCAGATTTCGATAAATGGCTTGAGGCCATGAAATCCGAGATAGGATCTGTTGGTGTCCTGGACTAGGGGGTACTCACCACGTCGTCTCCTGGTCAGTTAGATTGGGCTGAGGACCCCCATGGCCGTATATTCATGGGACAGTTCAGACAGTTGCCGCATACAAGGAAGATTCCACAAGACTTGGTGGTTAAGACAAGGACTCCTCCCCCGCCGGCGTATTTGGCTAGGACTCTTGTTATCCTAGGCCTCTGGTGCATTATATAAACCGAGGTCAGGCTAGTCGATAGATATATACAACAATCATAATCATAGGCTAGCTTCTAGGGTTTAGCCTCTACGATCTCGTGGTAGATCAACTCTTGTAATACTCATATCATCAAGATCAATCAAGCAGGAAGTAGGGTATTACCTCCATCAAGAGGGCCCGAACCTGGGTAAACATCGTGTCCCATGTCTCCTGTTACCATCGACCTTAGACGCACAGTTGGGGACACCCTACCCGAGATCTGCCGGTTTTGACACCGACATTGGTGATTTCATTGAGAGTTCCGCTGTGTGATCGGCAAAAGGATCAATGGCTCGTCTGCAGATTAATTACGACATCGACATCTTCGTCACCGGCTCGACTGGTCACCTTGGCTTAACCGAGGACTATGCCCTGCCTCCAATCGTCATGTTCGGATGGGGGCCTTCATCAACACCAACTCCAATCTCTATCAAGATCATGGAGGAATCGTCCATGGAGCTCGGGGGCTCAACGTCAACAATATCCTCGGGCGACCGTGCTGTTTTTCTGGACAGCGAATGCGTATCCGCCGCCACCGCCTCCTCGAGTGTCGTTTTAACGATCGCTTCGGTGGAATTGTGCGGAATCGAGTCTACAACAACCGTGTAAAATTTCGTCGAGTTCCGATGGAGGAATCTCTGGCAATCTACGATATACCGGAGCCCTGTCAAGTCTGGACGGGAATCTGGACGAGTTTAGGGCATGGTCTCCAGCACCTAGCTTGGACATCCTTTGGAAGATCCAACCGTTGATCAGCTTCGGAATTCCTGTATCTAACACCTCAAAATTTCAGCTCGATCCGATCGTCCAAATTCCGGGAACCTTCCGATTAGTGCATCACTTTTCGGGTCTGTTTCCTGCGCGAATACGGATCCGACCCGAATTCATGTTTCTTTATGAACGTGATATTTGACAACCATTTTAAAAGGAATTTTCTTCTAAGGTATTGTGCGTTGTTTTTAACACGCGCCCAAAATTTTTTAATCCTCCCCTGAGGTAATCGTCGCCATCACGCTGGTGTCAAACCAGTCTGGCAATATAGCTCCACAACTGCCGACCTGCGCTAGACATGTCGCCGCTTTTTAAGCCGAGCTCAACTTCTTCGGATCCTCACCTCGGCGAGCAGAATAAGAGTTCAGAATCGCCAAGGATAAATCATCGCCAACATCGCCGCCCCATGGATTACATGGAGCAGGCACACCGGCATCGCCGCATGGTCACTTCATCAAACCAGCTTCGTCACGTTAGCTGGACCGAGGGCTTCGCCTCGGCAAGCCAACCTTTGCCAGCATCACCAGGCCATCTCTTTATCTCCCATCAGGCAATGGGTGTGCGGATCGATTCCTGATTTTGGGAGTCGTTTTTCTTCAGAATGATACAACAAGTAAACCAGGTGCTATTAATCCTAACAATTTTTGCTTGTTGGGTTTATTTTTCTTAACGAATTATTACTCTGGCTTGTTCCATCATCTGTACACAGGTCTATCAAATGGCGGCCACATTAAAAACGGTCGCGTGGTGGTTCGGTCCGTTTCCGTTCATAGTTCGGCGAACGCCGCATCCGGAGCCCGGACCACCCTGCAAATTCAGGCTTTGTCACGCCTTCACTACGTCATGCTGACGCCCTGCATCGACATTGGCTTCGGCGCCAGGCCACATTTCTTTAAATAAATTATTTTTGCATAAAGCAATTATGCAAGGATTATATATATCTTATTATTATTTCCTAGACCGCACTGTTTTATGTGTGCAGGTAATCGATTTTGACTGCGTTAGGTGGTCACTACTCCGTAGTGCCGAACTCCTTGCTCGGACACCTCAGGCCTGGGGGCTGGGACCTCGGCCATGCCGAGGACTGCGAACCTTTTCGGATTTGTCACAGATCAATGGGCGTCTTCATCCTGCCACAAGCCCGAATCGCGTCATCAACACCGAGCACATTAACCAGCTAAGTTGCTTTCATGCTCAAAAACTTTCAGTTTTAAATTTTGTTTGGTTCGACCAAGCATTATACTTTTTGGCACAAAGTTGTTTGTGACAAAGTTCCTTGTCAAAACTTTGTTTGTGACGCGCATATTCAAATACCCTGTTTATTTGGGGGCTCCCTTGATGGAGCTTTTCCTCTTGCATATGATTATACTTGTACGGCTTCGTTCCTGGTTCGTGTATTACGCCACAATATGCACCATTTTGACCTAAGCGATTTGCAAGCTGGGTTGCCTCGCTCCTGTGTTTACCCCTACGTTCCCGATTGTTTGGCTAGGGAGTAAAGGGAGCACCTATGCGATTGTCACGACCGGGTCATCCGAGCTCTGACCTCAGACTAGGTGAAGCCGAAAGCTAGCGCTCTTGTTGTTTTCAATCATGGTCGGCACACAACGGAACTCATGAGTACAAAAAATCTATTACACAAGTCTCATAGTAATAATGAGCACCGAAGAAAGGTATCGGTGGGGGTACTATTTTCTTCGAAGATGCTTCTTACACTTTGTCAGTAATGTAGCATAAGTTCCCTGAGCGCGCTTTGTCTGTTACAGCCTTATGGCCTGATTGCCTGGTCATCGGAAACACCGTTGATACTCTCGACAGGTGGAGTACATGACACTTTTCGGCCCTTGGCCAAAGAGGGAGAAGCCGACGGTCGGTTAAGATGCGTTTAAAGTTTGGGTGAACACAGATATGATATAAGTACTTCGGTACATAAAAATCATTATACTTAAAACTCTTTTACCCAAGTCACTTGGGGGCTCTTAAAATTTATATGAGTTATTTTATAGTAAATGCGTTTTCTTGGTCGTTGCAAAGTCTTTTTCTACCGCTCCTTTTTCGACTCGAGTTTATGGTCAATAGCCGGATAGCATGTCTTCTCTCTGAAAGCCGCTTGAGTTTAGTCTGCTAAACTGACCTCGGAGAAGTACTCCGCCTTTGGGATAAGGAGCTTGAAGCCGTAGGCTAACCCACGTGAAGTCTTGAGATCGGATGTGTCATGTTAAAGCATGACATAAGCACATTTTTTCCAATTTTTGGATTGGCACCAGACACTTGATCTTGTTCGGACGTCAAGTTTTTACTGGCGTTTTTTGGTTTTTCAAGCTTATGCCACTTTCAAACTATTTGTGTGTTTTCAGCACAAGCCTCGTAGTGCAACGCCGGACACTCTTAGAGATTCAGCAAAAACATTCTCGGATATTGCTATATATGCACCGGTTTCAAATTGTGTCTTCGGTCAATAGTTGGGTTGCCCGGCTCCTGCGCTTGCCTCCTACGTTCTGCTTTGTTCGGCTAGGTGTGCAAAGGGAGAACCACTGCGATTGTGCTTCCAGCTCACATGGTTAAGCACTTTAGTGGAGAAAGCCGAAAACTGACTGTCACAATAAGCGTAAACTGGTCAGCGATCCGATGACTGTGTTAAATGACGGGCCATTCATAACATTGGCCGAAGTGTTTACGGCTTGACCTCGACTGTCGTCGAACACTACCGGGGGCTAGTAACTGGCCTCCCAAACTAAATCCTCAATATTTTGCTCTTACATTAGAGCTGAGGTTTCATGATCATGCTTAGCATGACAACCCAAAGAAAGGAACCGATCGCGAGACTATTTTCTTTGGAAGACATTTCTTATGTTAAACAGTAATATAACATATCTCTCTGCGTACCTTTGTTTATAAAACCGTATGGCCAGATTGCCTTGTTTGTCGTAAATCTTTGCCCTCATAAAGGCTTTATAAAGTAGGACAAACACTCCTCGGCTACTGGCCGAGGAGGTGGAAGCCGATGGTCGGTCAACAAAGTTTTGTACAATGCGGATCCAAGCATTAATGATGTAAAGTACTTGGATACATATAATCATTACACATAATTTGTGATTTTACTCTGGATATCGATCCTTAATTCGGCCACCCGTGCCCGCATTAAGGCTCGGGGGCTACTGGGCTTCGGGCTTATCATTTACTAATATTAAAGGGGCGAATCGATCCCGTGATCTGGTGTTGCCACCCGACCAGTGTCTCGGGGGCTACTGCATTGGCAATCGAGTGCATAAAATTTAAGTGCAATATAGTTTTCGAGGAGATTATGATCCTCAGGTTGGTCGGCCGCACCAAACCTGAGTCTCAAGGACTCTGCACACCACTTTTTGTGTCCCGAAGTATTCTGCCGAGCTAGGAGTTGATCCTCAGACCGATTTTGCAAATCAACCTGAGTCTCAGTGGCTACTGGGATCAATTGTCTTATGTCATCCTTCAGGTGCATCTCGGATTTTAGACTGATACACACCTTGAGGGCTACTAGCTATATATCTCGGCAGAGAATAAATTGCACCAATAAAAAATATTGACAAAAAATCGGCTCACAGTCGGGGTGGTGCACCACCTCGAAGCAGTTCGGCATAAAGCTCGGGCGCTAGTGGCTGGCTCCATAGAGGGCATTTCCGGCATTGAGCTCGACTAAACTCCTTCAACCTTTTTAAACTAAGGTGATTTATGAGACCTCGGATATAGTCCGACGTTGGAGCTCGGATACAGTCCGGCGTTGGAGCTTGGACATAGTCCGGCGTTGGAGCTCAGATACACATTCCGGCGTTGGAGCTCGGAAGCGGTCCGGCGTTGGTGCTCGTCTGCAAAAGATACCTTGAATGCAGTCCGGCGTTGGAGCTCAGACGCAAGAGGGCGCTGCCGACTGGGAACAACTTCAAACCCGATGCGTAGCATAAAAATAACAAGGCATTGATACAGGCCAGAAACTTAAAGGGGTTCCTCGGATACCCGACGTATAAACTCTTCGGATGCACGTTGGTGATCCTCGAGATCGAACAAGATTTGTTGAACCAGTTTTCAAGACTGACGATCGAAGATGAAGAATAGTTCAGAAGAATCGAGGATCGTCCACAACATGAAGACCGGTTCAGGGGGCTACTGACGGTGTCCTGGACTAGGGGGTACTCACCACGTCATCTCCCGGTCAGTTAGATTGGGCCGAGGACCCCCCATGGCCATATATTCATGGGCCAGTTCAGATAGTTGCCGCATACAAGGAAGATTTCACAAAACTTGGTGGTTAAGACAAGGACTCCTCCCCCACTGGCGTATTCGGCTAGGACTCTTGTTATCCTAGGCCTCTGGTGCATTATATAAACCGAGGCCAGGCTAGTCGATAGATATATACAACAATCATAATCATAGGCTAGCTTCTAGGGTTTAGCCTCTACGATCTTGTGGTAGATCAACTCTTGTAATACTCATATCATCAAGATCAATCAAGCAGGAAGTAGGGTATTACCCCCATCAAGAGGGCCCGAACCTGGGTAAACATCGTGTCCCCTGTCTCCTATTACCATCGACCTTAGACGCACAGTTCGGGACCCCCTACCCGAGATCCGTCGGTTTTGACACCGACAGGATCCATGTATGAGAACAAAGTGTGGACTTTGGTGTACTTGCCCGATGATCGGCAAGCCATTGGGAATAAATGGATCTTCAAGAAGAAGACAGACGCTGATGTTAATGTTACCATCTACAAAGCTTGACTTGTCACAAAAGGTTTTCGACAAGTTCAAGGGGTAGAGTATGATGAGACCTTCTCACCCGTAGCGATGCTTAAGTCAGTCTGAATCATGTTAGCAATTGCCGCATTTTATAATTATGAAATCTAGCAAATGGATGCCAAAACTGCATTCCTTAATGGATTTCTTAAAGAAAAGTTGTATATGATGCAACCAGAAGGTTTTGTTGATCCGAAAGGTGCTAGCAAAGTGTGCAAGCTCCAGCGATCCATCTATGGAATGGTGCAAGCATCTCGGAGTTGGAATATACGCTTTGATGAGGTGATCAAAGCATATGGTTTTATATAGACTTATGGTGAAGCCTGTATTTACAAGAAACTGAGTGGGAGCTCTATAGCATTTCTAATATTATACGTGGATGACATATTGTTGATTGGAAATGATGTTGAATTTCTGGATAGCATAAAAGGATACTTGAATATAAGTTTTTCAATGAAAGACCTCGGTGAAGCTGCTTATATATTGGGCATCAAGATCTATAGGGATAGATCAAGATGCTTGATAAGACTTTCACAAAGCACATACCTTGACAAGATTTTGAAGAAGTTCAAAATGGACCAGTCAAAGAAAGGGTTCTTGCATGTGTAGCAAGGTGTGAAGTTGAATAAGAATCAAAACCCGACCACGCTAGAAGATAGAGAGAGAATGAAAGTCATTCCCTATGTGTCATGGAATTTTCATGGCAGATGCCCTAGTGAAAGGACTTAGGTGTGGAGCCATCGCAACTAGGTTAGCTTAAAGGGGTTGAACGGGAAACAAGAGGCACAAGGATTTACCCAGGTTCGGCCCCTCTTAATGAGGTAAAATCCTACTCATGATTCTAGTTGTATTACTTGGGTTTCGATCACCAAGGAACGAATACGCTTGACCTAGTTATCGATTGATTGTTTCTTGAGTTAACCCGCCGCTGGGTCACCCCTTTATATATACAGGTTGATGCCCCCAGTGGCTTACAAAGTCTCGGCAGGTTCACATAAACATGACCGGCTCGGCTTCTAACTAATCCTGCCTTGTAGAACAAGACTAACATATGGCGGCTCATACCCTTGGGCTTCGAGTCATTTCCGGGCCTTGGGCCCTCGACGAACTTGCTCTACGGACCACCGTCTGTACTCTTGGATCTCAGTGGGCCTTCTCATCTTAAACCGCCAACGGTGTAACCCGGCCCCTCCTGGGCGGGTCATACCTAGGAGTTATGTCCCCAACATTAGGCCCCAGGTTGATTGAACTAGTTCACGTCAATCTCCATCGCTTCACTTAGCAAAATGTAGCCTCGCTGGATTTTCCACCATTCTGTCATAACCCGCCATTACGTCATGTAGCAGAAACATTGTAACTCGCCATGACGTCACACGCATTAATTCCGCACCAGGCCCCGGATATCTCAACGCATCTTCATTTTAATGAACCTCCCAAAAATCGAGGCACCCGCTTTGCCAGCACACTCATTTTTGCCTCCTCGATTTCGTGCTTGCCGTCTCATCACTTCCTTATAAATAGGGACATGGGTCCTTATTTTTACTCTTTACCCCTGCCCTTGCTTCTTCTTCCTCGTGACTCCGCTGCGACCTAGCTCCGCCGTCGTCGCCCTTCTTCCAACGACATCCACTCCGGCCGCTACATCAACCTGAATGGACCAAAAACTTGCGGCGCTCCTCCACTATTCAACATCATCAGTGAGTACCAGTCTCCGTTCATACCAAATCTACATTAGGGTTTCGCCTGTTCATCGGTGTTCTTCACTGTTCATAAAAACTCCTTTCTAGAATGCTCAGTTTGATCCGAAAATAATACTAATGATGCACAGAAATAGTTTAGCACCATCTTCCAACTGTAGACATTCCCCTTCTGCCCAACATTCAATCTTAGTTCACAAACTTTTCTTCCTCTGCCACAGCTTTAGGTTTAAGACTTATTTTCGTTTTCCTGACCGCTGTAGATCCAAAATCATACGCAAGACTTGTAAAAACTGTTTTTCTAGCACTTAGTGAAATTTATTCCAGTTCATATATGTAGATAACCGATCCATCACTGCCATGGGGGAGGGGTGGCTTAACTGAAATTTTATAACCCGTCGAATGCCTACCGGCTAATTTTCGAACCTTGTAAACTACCAGTACTCTTTTTAAAACTTTCTACTATGAATTTTTAACCCGCCAATATTTCCTTCTTAGGCCTTTTATAACAAAAATGGCTAAAACCGTCACCTCATGTGATTGGGTTGCTTCCAGTATGACGGAACAAGCTCTGAACGAATATGTTCAAGTAGGCATTTTGTTAGCCAAAGAGGTTATTCATTGGTGGGCTCCAGAGACTGTAACTAGACCTTAACCCAAGGAAAGCAAAGTCATAGTGTTCGCTGACCATATGATCCGGGGTTTCTCTCCACCCGGCTCAAAGTTATTTCGTGAAGTCCTGAATTTTTATCAATTTCATCCGCAAGATATCGGGCCCAACTCAATCTCCAACATTTGCAACTTCCAAGTTTTTTGCGAAGTGTATCTTCAGGAGGAGCCCATCGTTTCTTTTTCAGAGAATTTTATTATTTAAACCGTTAAACAGAAATGACCGATGGCGCCAATCTTGAACTTGGCAAGATATCTATCCAAAGATGAAAAGACGATGTCTTTCCTGTGGCCACGCTTCCCAGTCATCCCAAAGACTGGAATCAGACTTGGTTCTACTGCCAAGACAACTCTCCAGCGAGTGATAATCCTCTGTCGGGTTTCCATGACCACCGGCTTAATCCAAGATATCCACTTCCGTATCTAATCAGCACCGCCAAAGGCCAAGTACGGATCCGCCTTCAGCAAAATAAGAGCCTTAATGGCCAACGGCTTAACTGGCATCGATTTGGTCCGATGCTGGGTTGCTTGGAGGATCATGCCACTGAGCCACCACCCCGGCATAATGTGTGAGTACACCGGTGACACCAAGGATCCACAACGTCACTGCCAAATTTGTCTAAGTGATAAGAAAATCAATGAAATGACAAAATGCTGCTTAATGAGAGCTTAGTAGCATGCGGCAAGATGGGACTGAACCCCTTTTGCACTCTTAACCCGGCTCTGACTGTAAGTATTTCAAGCTTATTCATTATCTTATTCTTCTCATATATTGTCTTCTCACTATTATTTTCTTTCCTCAGGCCAATGATCCTTTCTGGAATTAAAAACTTCAAGATAAGCCGACCAAGAAGATCAGAACAAAGAATAAGTCTCCTAAGAAGCCTGCAAAAAGAATACAGATGCAATTGATCCATTCACTCTGGATGATGAGTCAGAGGTAGAACTTGACTTCCTTGGCTCCTTTTTGTACACCTTATTGACATTGCTTGCTACCAGGATGACGCGGAGGCCAGCAACGCAAACGGTGAAGAGGTAACTATCCTTTCCTCCGACTCAGAACCCTTGCCAAGATAGAAAATTCGACAAGTGAGCCGGAATGTAAGGTTTTCTCACCCTTTAGCTTACTTGGATCCAAACTTTATTTTGAACAAACAACAACATGAAGCCCGGCGTACAACCCGGAATAGTGGAGGTGGAGAACTTTCCTCTGGTTTACCCAACACACTGGCTCCTCGCAAATGCCGGAAAGAGGTGCCTCAGAATTCAATCTCTTTTTACCCAAAGGTGGGTCTTATTCGCCAACACCATAATCCTTCCGACTCAAATTATCAGGGAACTTCTCATTCCTCTTCTGGCGACTCATCACAGACCCAAATGCCTGCGTTCAAAGTTTCCCCTGGGTAATGACATCTAACTTAGCCATTTTAACATCTATAATTTGATATACTTATATCATCATCATTTTTATCTTTCCAGCGGTATAGCAAAGCCAAGCAAGAAATTGAAGCCAAATAAGTCGGCCGAAGACCCCAAAGTCCATGAACCAGAGAAGCGAACATCAGTATTTGAAGCCTCAGCACAGAACCCTGAAGACATTGTTGATGACCTGCCACCAGATACCCTTGAAACTCCTGTGGATCCAATGAGTGTTGACCCATCAATCACTAAGCCACCAAGCCCTGCCAAGCCCACTGAGGAAAACACAGAAGATGTCTTGATTATAGGCACTGGCTATACAGAACCGGGGAATCCCATGGTTTTGGCCAAGCATTCTGCCAATGAACAACTTATTGAAAAGAGCAAGTCCAAGTTCGACATTGCTAGCTATCAAATCTTGGATGTTAATGAGCTACATTCCGGTTATCTGAATAGCCTTCATACTGGTTGTGACCTGAAAGGTGACAAAGTCAAGAGAATGCGACAGAAATATGAGGTATGAACATATGTTTCCTCTGCCTATTTAACCATCCAGCCCCCAAGTCTTAACCATAGGAAAAGATTTGCTGAGTATCGTGAAGACTTCCTTCAATATGCCATAGTAAACTTAGAGCCATAGCCCCTGTGAACCGGCTTGTCTTGACAAAGATGAGCCGAATCATTTAAACTAGATCTAAAAAATAAAACTTCACCTCATAGCCCTTGTCGGCGTCAAAACCGGCGGATCTCGGGTAGGGGGTCCTGAACTGTGCGTCTAAGGCGGATGGTAACAGGAGGCAGGGGACACGATGTTTTACCCAGGTTCGGGCCCTCTTGATGGAGGTAAAACCATACGTCCTACTTGATTATTCTTGATAATATGAGTAGTACAAGAGTTGATCTACCACGAGATCGGAGAGGCTAAACCCTAGAAGCTAGCCTATGGTATGATTGTATGTTGTCCTACATACTAAAACCCTCCGGTTTATATAGACACCGGAGAGGGCTAGGGTTACACAAGGTCGGTTACAAAGGAGGAGATATACATATCCGTATTTCCTAGCTTGCCTTCCACGCCAAGTAGAGTCCCATCCGGACATGGGACGAAGTCTTCAATCTTGTTTCTTCATAGTCCAACAATCCGGCCAAAGGATATAGTCCGGTTGTCCGGAGACCCCCTTATCCAGGACTCCCTCAGTAGCCCCTGAACTAGGCTTCAATGATGATGAGTCTGGCGTGCAGTGTTGTCTTCGGCATTGCAAGGCGGGTTCCTCCCCCGAATACACCACAGAAGAATTTGAATACAAGGATAGTGTCCGACCCTGCAAAATAAGTTCCACATACCACCGTAGAGAGAATAATATTACCACAAATCTAATCTGCTAACACGTTTTGGCGGCATGACATCACGCCACGACCCGGTAATTATTTGAACCGTTTTTCCTTAACCAGCCCCGCACATAACGCGGGGCAGTTTCTTGACACGTCTTGTCAAAGCAGAGATCGTGTTCCCCTTATTACAGGATTCTCACTAATACGGACGTGGGTAACCCAACCGTGTCTAGGACTCCTAGATTTTAGGCAAGTCCCAAACGGCCACGAGGAGGACGCTTGATATTCACCCTCTTTATAAAGGGACAAGGCTTTTACTTTTTTTCCTCCCGTGCTCAATCGAATCCTTCCCCCACCTCGAGCTCTAACACCCAAAGCATAGGTCAGGTGCTTCGGACCTTCAATCATGTCCGGATCTAGCCTTCAAGGTCGGTGGATGCCTTCCTCCATCACGGAGGAGGATATCAAGAAGTTGAGGGAGGCCAGATACCTGACCGCTGAAATCTCGCATAGGCTGCCCGCCCGAGGGCAGGTCATCCCTACTCCCGAACCCAACGAGAGCGTTGTGTTTGTCTCTCACTTCCTCCGAGGACTAGGCCTCGCTCTGGATCCCTTTGTTAGGGGTCTTATGTTCTATTACGGGCTGGATTTTCACGACCTAGCCCCGGATTACCTTCTTCACATCTCGTCATTTATTGTCGTTTGTGAGGCCTTCCTCCGCATTACCCCTGACTTCGGCCTGTGGCTCAAGACCTTTGATGTGAAGCCGAAGATGGTCGAAGGGCAGTATGCAGCGTGCGGAGGTGCTCTAATAAGCAAAATTGATGGCGCTCCATGGCCGAAGGGCTCCTTTCCAGAGGTGTTCGGATTATGGCAACAGGAGTGGTTCTGCGTCACAGCTCCCCAAAGTGCCAAGTGGGTAGCCGCCCCCACCTTTCGCTCGGGCCCTCCACCACAACTGATGTCATGGATCAGCAGGGGGCTGATCTGGGGTCCAGCCAAGGACATGCCCATACTGCAGAGCCGCATCCGAGATCTCTTCGAGGGAGATTTCAGTCTGGTTATGGTAATGCAAGTCATGCTGGTTCGTCGAGTCCAGCCTTGCAAACGCCGGCCCCTCCGCATGTGGGAATTCAACCCGGAAGGACCGCGCACTATTCAGAATTTCCTTGGCCTGACGCATGAGGAGATGTAAAAATCATTCTTCGGACCTCAAATAGAGTGTCTGGACACTACCGAGGACGTGGGCCTGAGCAGCAACCGCACCGCGGCCCAAGTAAGTAATCCCATGGTCGAACACACTGTCCTTTTTATTTATCATGACATCATTGTGAAGAATTGCTCTTCGACCAGGACTGGGTAACAAAGGCGAAGATGATCCGGTGTTCGGCCCCCCTTCCTAAAGGCTTGGACAATCCGGTGCTGGAAAAGATGCTCGAGCCAGAACCTTGCCTGATGCCCTCAAAGGAAGATGAAGGGGGAATAAAGAGGGCGAAAGCGGGCCTCCACCGCTACCTATTCCAACAGAGGGAATGAGCGCCTCCATGAGGGAGGATAACCCAGGGGAAGAATCTGACATTCTCTCGCCCCGGGGAAGGAAGAGGACTACCTCTGAAGATCCAGAAACCAAGGTTTCCAAACGGGAGAAGAAATCTCCACCAGAGGGTCCTGCCTCGGAGGGTGCTCTTGCCGCACAATGACCGCACGGGGATCGGCCCTCTAACGAGCTGCAAGTAATCAAAAAGTACTTAATAGTGAAGATATCCTACCTTACTTCTGAGGAAAATAACCGAAGCATTTATCTTGTAGTTCGGATCTTAGCCCTTCTCAGCAGAGCTCGTCTTCAGGGGATCTTCTTCCGGAGATGATGGAGAGCAAAACGCCTCCCCCGGAATCCCCAGCTCAAGAAGCGGGCAACCTTGAAGTGTCGTCGCGGAGGGTTTCTCCTGATCCGGCAAGGCCAGCAGGTAATCCTATGGCCACCCGAAGTCCCCAGTGTCCGGCTCTTGAAGAGAGCAATTAAAAGAGTCCAGCACCATCTGGTATGCGGTCGGACGTACTGAAGGATCTGCTAGAGTGAGCGACTATCTCAGAAAAGCACCGTACGTTGATGGGTACAGTGATTGAAAGGATTTCGTCCGCCGAAAGCGGGTTGCATGAAGCCTTTATGAGTCTACTGACGGGTTTTGAGGTACGTGAAATGATATACATTTTTGACAGTACCGCACATATTTAGGTGTGCCCCGTGTGGATAGTAGCCCCTGAGACTCTGGTTGTCGTCGGAAACAGTGGCAAACAGAGGATCGTAGTCCCAGATAATAACCAGACCGCCTTTATGTGCAGGTGGTTGAAGCTCCGGTGGCTAGCCGGACTGATGGGTTTGCTAGACTAAAGCGGCAACTGGATGCGGCAGATGCCGACATTGTGCTTGTCAACAAGCGGCTTGACGAGGCACAGGGTGAGTGATTTTTCTGGTGATCGTCACATAATAAGAGTAGCATGATGCCAGTATCTTTAATATGTTGTGACTGCAGATGGAGCTGCCACCGTGGAGACCCTTCGGGCGGAACTTGCCCGAGCCAAGGAGCAAGCAAGGAGTAGTAATGCGGCTGCTTTAAAGGTGGCCGAAGAGTTAAGAGCTGAAAAGGCCGCGCATTGCAGGAGCAAAGAGAAAATGGCCAAGATGGCTATAAAGTTAAAAGACACTGCCGACCGTTGCCAGCTTCTTGAAGAGGAAAACCGGGCGAAGGCGACGGACCTGGAAAAGGCTACGATGGCGACCAAAGACACCCGCTCTGCGATGAGAGCGAAGAAGGAGGAGCTACGTCAAGCCGGGGATATCATGGCTGGGAATCCCTTCATGCTACGGAGGAAGTTTGGAGATCCTCAGTATGCCCCTCTGGACCGGCTGTGGAGTTCGGCGGACGCATATCTGGACTTGGCGGCGAGTGCTGTCGATGCGGCCGAATACTTCCGAGATCAAACAGATCATGAAGTGGACAAGCTATTCTGGTCACAATTTAATGTTCCAGAGTGTCCGCTTCCATTGACTAATCGGCTTGCCGAATGGGCCGAGCTGAATAGATTGTCCAGACTTGCCATGAGGTCTGTTGTGGATCATCTGTGGCCGGAAAGGCCAAAGCCAAACAACTATTTTAGTTTGGTGCAGCAGTTCCTTGGTGCGGTGCCGCGCATTAATGCGATCAAGAGGTCGGCATGCATAGAAGGCTCATGGATGGCCCTTTCCTGTGTCAAAACATACTGGGCGGAGATGGATGCCACCACTGTCGTGGCGCAGGGTTCGGCCATAGGCCGAGTGGCTGTCGAGCACTATTTTGAAGAAGTTCTTGAAGGCGCTCGTTCAATAGAGACCCAGTGCTCGAAGAATATTATGTTTGAATGACATGTATTCCCATTGTAAAAACAATGTTTTATTAAGTTTATCAAGGCTATATTTATACTTTTGCCCAAAAGTATTATGATGCCTCCTGTGCGGCCGTTTATGTATGTATATGTATATAACCTGAAAGATTGTTGTCGTCGGCTTCAGCCCCCACGCATATAATGCGGGGGTGTTCGCAGAAGACGCATGTTCACACTTGACCCAACATCTTGGTTCATTAAGGAGGTGATAGCGCAGCGAACTAGGCAACCGAACTATAATGCTTTAACACTTTCACTTAGCCAGAGGAGTTTGACACTGGAGCTACTATATAGCCCTTGGTGGCTCCGCACTCATCCGAAAATTCGGGCTGCGTACATGCCTGGCCGGGAAATGGCCCTTCGTTAAGGCGTAGGAATCCCGAAGATTCCGATAGGTCATCGAGTGGTTGACAAGTCTCACGCTATATCATGACAGTCAGTTTTCGGCTTTCTCTACTGAGGTGCTCGTCCGGATGAACCAGGGCATAATCGTAGTAGTTCTCCTGGTGCCGCCTTAGCCGATAGAGCGGAACGTAAGGCAGCAAAACACAGGAGCCGGGCAAACCCAACTTTTGACCAAAGACATGATTCGGAGCTGATGCATATAAGGCCAAACTCGCGACGCCGAACACTCCCTAAGGTATTCGGTCTTTATGGTGTAAACCGGACCTAAACAATGCCCTTTGTAATAAGCCCCTGGTGTCCAGGTACGTGCAATATTATGACGTGGCCACATGCCAATACGTCAGCATCCTTCTCAATTTTACTGAGAAACTGAGGGATGTGTATCAACAAGAGATAGTAAAAAAGGTTTACGCAGGGTCTTAATCTAAAAAGAATCCTTCGAACGGGTCCCTACTGCACGTCTGCGCCTGTGTCTCTGTTGTTCCGTATTCTGGACGGGTGTAGCACGATGGTCATCTGAAAAAGAGAGGAACTTAATTGAAAAGTTGTCGCGCAAAAGGTAAGTTATACTAAATAAACAATATCTAGTTCAAAATGAGTAGAGTTGAGCCTGATTGCCACTTGTGCACGCGTGTTGAGCCCCTTGTATTCTAATAGGGGTATGGCCATCAAACTTGTATCAATTACATATAGTTGTACCGGACTCGTCCAACCGTGTCCGTGGTCTTAACGACCAGGTCAGATGCTTTAGTTGGTGAGGCCGTTTAGTGTGAGCAGCCGCACGGTCTTCCACGCGCAAGGAGCGCTCTATATTTCCATTTACTGTAATGATGCCGCATGGACCGGGCATCTTAAGCATGAGGGAAGTGTAATGTGGTATTGCGTTAAAGCGAGCAAAAGCTTCGCGTCCGAGTAGTGCTTGATAGCTACTTTGGAACGGAGCGATGTGGAAGGTTAAATTTTCGCTGCGGAAGTTACCGGGGAAGCCGAATATAACCTCTAGTAGCAAGGAGCCCGTGAAACGGGCTTCTGGGCCTGGCGTTACTCCTTTAAAGGTAGTGTTGCTATGGCTAGTTTTTGCTGGGTCTATCCCCATGTTGCATACTGTGTCCTGATATATCAGGTTTAAACTGTTGTCGCTGTCCATCAAAACTCATGTGAAGTGGTATCTGTCAATTATTGCGTCTAATACCAAGGCAGCCCATCCTGCACGCCGGACACTTGCTGAGTAATCCCGATGGTCAAAAGTGATCGGTTGGGACGACCAGTGGTAGAACTCCGCGGTGATAGGCCCTGGGGCATGTGTCTCTGGGAGTGCCACTTTGTTTCTCCCCTTTATTACGTGTAACACGTTGACTATTTTGACTTCTGGTGGGAATTTCTTCTGTTCCCCAGTGCTTTGCTTGTGGGGCTCGTCCTCGTCTTTGCTTGGTGTATCCTGCCCCTTATGTTCGGCGTTGAGCTTGCCGGACTGCTTGAAGACCCAACATTCTTTATGGGTATGATTTGCAGGTTTGTAGGGGGTACTATGGATCTGACATATTTGGTCTAGAATCTTTTTTAGGCTGGATAGTCTGTCTCTGTTGCCTTTGAAGGGCGGCTTTTGTTGACCTGGCCGAGAGCTTCTGAATCCGGCGTTTGCCGCCGTGCTCTTTGGGTTGTCTTCTTTATTCCGGCGCTTGTTTTTGCTGCGTCGTGATTTCCCGTTTCCGTCCCTGACTTCGGATGTACTTGGGTCGCTGGTGCTGCATCGGGCTAACCAGCTGTCCTCGCCTGCGCAAAAGCGGGCCATGAGGCTTGTTAATGCTGCCATTGTTCTCGGCTTTTCTTGGCCGAGGTGTCTGGCGAGCCATTCGTCTCGAACGCTGTGCTTGAAAGTTGCTAAGGCTTCAGCGTCCAGACAGTCGACTATTTGGTTCTTCTTAGTGAGGAACCTGTTCCAAAGCTTTCGGGCTGACTCTCCGGGTAGTTGAGTTATATGACTTAAATCATCTGCATCAGGTGGTCGGACATAGGTCCCTTGAAAATTTTCCCGAAAGGCGTCTTCGAGCTCTTCCCAGCTTCTAATGGAGTTTTCGGGGAGGCTTTTAAGCCAGTGCCGAGCTAGCCCTTTGAGCTTGAGGGGTAAGTACTTGATGGCGTGGAGATCGTCTCCTCGAGCCATGTGGATATGGAGGATATAGTCCTCAATCCAGACCCCAGGGTCTGTTGTTCCGTCGTACGCCTCTATGTTTACGGGTTTGAATCCCTATGGAAATTCATGGTCCAGCACCTCATCGGTGAAACATAGGGGGTGTAAGGCACCCCTGTATTTTGGTGTACCGTGGTGTTCGGATGTTTGTTGTGTTGCATTGCATACTGGAGCGCGCTTGCATGGTTCGTATATGGATCTGGTTGCGTCGTCCTTTTGATGCGAGCCCTCGCGTGGATCGCGTACTGGCTTATGTGCGGCATTGTTTGCCGCTCTATATTGGCCACGAGGTCGTCTATCCGACCGGATGGCCGTTTTGTTTTATAATTGCGGGGGATCTAAGGCCTCCTCGTCGAATTCAGGTAGCAACTTTTGCTTCGGGTAGCTCTTGGTGTGGCGATTACCGTCGTACTTCGCTGCAGTGTTGAGTACTTCACTCCATCTGATTCTGAGTGTGTCTTGCGTAGCCCTGAGCCTTTGCTTCTTCTTTTTCAGACTCCTCACAGTGGCAACAAGCCTTTGATGGGCATTCTGTTGCTCCGGGCGTATGTCCGGTGTGATGTCGTCCGGACTATTATCTTCGACGGAGTCGGGTTGTTCGGTTTGATTCTCCGTGTTGCCCTGGTCAGGCGATGGTTCACCCTGCTCTATCGCTGGGTCTATATGACCGATGTTTCTGTTGAGGCGGGATTTGGAGCGGCGCTTACGCCGCCACTTTGACTGCTTCTCGAGGGAACAACCCTTCGTTGCGTCCTTCCGTTCCTCGTCGTCATTTTCTTTGGGTGTGTCCACCATGAATACATCATATGATGAAGTGGGCATCCAGTGCCCTGTGGGCAGTGGTTCCTGTTCGTGTACTGCATCTTCGTCCATACCGTTGATGTCTTTGGAGTCGAGGTCGAGCATGTTGGTCAAATCGTCAACAGTGGCTATTAAGTGGGTGGTGGGTGGGCGGTGAATTTCTTCGTCATTCGCACCCCAATCCTGCCGGACATAGTTCGGCCAGGACTCTCCTGACAAGGAGAGAGACCTTAATGAGTTTAGTATGTCGCCGAAGGGCGAGTGCTGAAAGATATCCACAGAGGTAAACTCCGTGATCGGTGCCCGGTCGGATTTGATAGGCACGGGCGCAGGCGGTTCGGAGTCCGTGGCCGGCGAGGAATCCAGGAGTTCGGCGCCACGGCTCTCATGAAGGGTAAGGTCGATACTCGGCATGATCGCTGATGAGAGTGCGGCCTCTGTGGCGGGGTCTATCCACCTGTCCATGGATGGCGCGACTGGTTCCAAATTGAGGGTCGGAGCAGTTGCCGGTGCGATCTCCTGAACACTGTGTGATGGTAGAGCTAAATCATACTCATCGTGACCGTGTGGCGCACAAGGTAGGGGCTCGAATCCGTCGAAGATCAAGTCCCCGCGGATATTGGCCGTGTAGTTTAAGCTTTCAAACCTGACCTGGTGGCCAGGGGCATAACTCTCGATCTGCTCCAGACGGCCAAGCGAGTTGGCCCGCAATGCGAAGCCACCGAACACAAAGATCTGTCCGAGGAGAAAAGTCTCAACCTGGACTACATCACCATCGATGATCGTAGGAGCCATCAAGCCTAACGGCGATGACGCAGAGGAACTCTCAATGAAAGCACCAATGTCGGTGTCAAAACCAGCGGACCTCAGGTAAGGGGTCCCGAACTGTGCGTCTAAGGCGGATGGTAACAGGAGGCAGGGGACACGATGTTTTACCCAGGTTCGGGCCCTCTTGATGGAGGTAAAACCCTACGTCCTGCTTGATTATTCTTGATAATATGAGTAGTACAAGAGTTGATCTACCACGATATTGGAGAGGCTAAACCCTAGAAGCTAGCCTATGGTATGATTGTATGTTGTCCTACGGACTAAAACCCTCCGGTTTATATAGACACCGGAGAGGGCTAGGGTTACACAAGGTCGATTACAAAGGAGGAGATATACATATCCGTATTACCTAGCTTGCCTTCCATGCCAAGTAGAGTCCCATCCGGACACGGGACGAAGTCTTCAATCTTGTTTCTTCATAGTCCAACAATCCGGCCAAAGGATATAGTCCGTCTGTCTAGAGACACCCTTATCCCGGACTCCCTCAGCCCTCATAGGATGGTTTATCTTGATAAAGATGAGCCGGATCTTTCGGCCACTTAAAAGAACTGCACACAATAGCCCCCAAGTGCCAAGTGCTTTGCTTGCAAAGGGCTTGGGACTTGTATATATATTGTGTCCTGAAAAATTTAATGATGACTATATAATCTTTACTTGCAGGAAACCTTGACTCAAACCGAGTCTCAGTTGAGCGATTTAAAGACCAGGCTGGAACGTCAAGAAGCTGAGACCCAGAAAGCTAATGCCAAGTTTAAATTTACCTTGGATGAAAATGAAAAACTCAAAACCGGATTTGCTACAGAGAAATCCACCTGGGCTGAGGAAAAGGCCGCCATAACACAAAGAGCAGAGCACATTGAGTCGTCTTTGAAAGAGGTCACTGCAGAATTGACCGGCTTAAAGCGCCACATTTCTCAGATGACTACTGCTATATTTGGTAAGTAACACAAGATGCCTTGAACTATTCCCAATGTTTTACTTGTAACGCGCCTGGCTGACTCATCTTCTCATTTTATTTAACAGGCCCCAGGAGTGCCAATCTTGGCCAGGATATGCTGGTGAAGCTGAAGGCCACTTATACTTTGGTAGAGCAACTGTACACAGGCGCTCAACGTATACTATAGCCGCCATCTCTCACACCAAACAGGCACCTTCACTTCTTAAGGAGGTTTTGGACAAACTCTCTGTTCTGCCCCAAAGAATTGAAGAAATAAAGTGATGATCCGCCAGAGCAGGTGCTATCACTGCCTTGAGCCAAGCAAAAGCATGGCAGGCAGAACTAGACCCGGAGGAACTGGCCACTGGCTGCCCAAGTCTGAAAGAAGATGGGTCTCCCTTTGACCAAAATGACTTTGCCGCTTGTGTGAAGCAGATGCGTCCACCGGCAAGCAAGCTAGCTGAAGAAAATGACCTATCCCGAAATCAGGCATCTTATATAGTGGAAAATTCAAAAGTGAAGGCACCAGCTTATGAAGTTGTGGACCTCATCCCTCCAATACGTAAGCATATCTTTGCTCCTGAAGTTGATCCATCTGAACTTATAGATGACGAGGCTGAATTTCAAGCCTTAACCGACATCAACTGGTCATTGCCTAACTTCCAGACAACGGAAGAAGATGAAGAAGAACTGGCACAGGTTAACCCGGAGTCTTCAACTCATCAGAAGTAGAACAACTAATCCAAGGGGCGGCTCTCAAACCATGGCATAGCGTTTCTTATGAAAAAATGTTGAATCATTTGGGCTTTGCGAAAGCCTTGTAATAGTCTAGTATCAAACCATGATCTCACATGCCATCATGCATGTTTATTTGCTGAATACTTTAAACCACCGATCTGATGTTGAAGATCCGCTCATTATGCTCATAATATTATCAATCATGTAGGTCATATTATCATATTCCCTGCACACAAGTAAATAACATGTGCCCTGGCGGTTTACGCCAGGGCGGGTCATGATGTCCCATATAATATTTTCTGGTGACTTAAAGTCTATAACCAGGGCGGATTATCAAACCTCGCATATTCATCCAACAATTTAAAAACATACCTATAAATTGGCTCATGTTGTCGTCTTACATCACCATATGCAGTGAGGGTAACAATCCAATGATTTATAAGCGCATGATTCCAATAGTGCAATCCAAAATATACTGGCGACTTAACATCCAAAGCCAGGGCAGGTTATCAAACCCCAAATATGCTCAAATATGAGTCATAAAGGTCAAGGCTACATGGACTAAATTGTTTTAAACCATATGTTAACATGGAACAAGAATATGAATCCAAAGAATGTTTTAAAAAACAACGAATCCGAAAAACAAGCCTTAATCTCAAGTGCTTTCATGGGCTGCACAACCACTGAGTTAATCCTTCATTCAAACCTATAAGCCGGCCCTCACATGACAAACCGCCGTTTTAACCTTGACAAGTTCAGGGTCTTTATTACAAGATTGACTGTTAAGTGTACGGCGGGTCATTCCAGGATTACCTGGGTGGAGTGAAAAGTACATACAAGCAGGATAACACGGAATTTGGTGTTTACACCTGGCATATAAGCCGATCAAGAGGGTAAGTATAGTTGTGCTCAGTGAGCAAGAAGCCCCCAAGTGACCTATAATGAGCCCTCAAGGCAGGATACATATGTTTGAACCGCGCACTGCAGCAAGTTCTCTTTGGTAACCTGTAATTTGGGCAAGAAGCCCCCAGGTGATTTGCAATGAGGCGTGTAAGCCGGATCAAGAGGGTAAGCACAGCTATGCTCATTGAGCAGGAAGCCCCCAAGTGATCTTATGAATTGATAATAAAGACTCAGATACTCAGAAATGAAACGACAGAGGCCCTGAATTATCAGGGATGCCGGCTTTATTGTACTAATCATAATATATACATTGATGACAGTATGTACAACACAAGAGCCGGTGGCTCAAGTGTAATAAGGCCGAAGATGAGAAATATTCCAAGGCCGGCGGGTCTCCTCCTCGAATGTGCGTGAGTCCTTGTGGTCTCGAATATCAATGAGGTAGTACGACCCGTTGTCCAGGTTTTTGCTGACCACAAAAGGTCCTTCCCAAGGTGGGATAATTTGTGCATATCTATTTGATCCTGGATGAGGCAGAGCACCAAGTCGCCTTCTTGAAACGTCTGGGTCTTAACGTGTCGACTATGATAATGACGCATATCTTGTTGATAAATCGCCAAATGACCCGCCGCAAGGTCACACTCCTCATCCAGGAGGCCGAGATCATCCTGGCATGCTTTTTCGTTATCAATCTAAACATAAGCCGCTACATGGGGCGAGTCGTGTCGGATGCCACTTGGAAGGACTGCCACTGCTTCATAAACCATGAAGAAGGGCGTATAACCCATGGATCTGTTGGGGTAGTATTGATACTCCAAAGCACCGAGGGTACTCCTCAACCCAACAACCCGGCATCCTCTGCAAAGGGACCATAATCTAGGGTTTTATGCCTCTCAATATTTCTTGATTGGCCCTTTCAGCTTGACCATTGGACTAGGGGTGAGCCACTGATGAAACATCGAGACGAATATGCTCTCGTTGATAGAATTCTTTCATAGCACCCTTAGACAGATTAGTGCCATTATCAGTTATGATACTATGTCGGCAGCCAAAGCAGAAAATCACCTTCTTAATGAATTGAACTGTTGTTGCCGCATCACACTTGCTGACCGGCTCTGCCTCAACCCACTTTGTAAACTTGTCAACCACCACCAAAAGGTGGGTCTTTTTGTCCTTAGATCTCTTGAAAGGTCCAACCATATCAAGCCACACACTGCAAATGGCCAAGTGATTGGAATCATCCTTAATTCTTGAGCTGACACATGAGCCCATCTGGAAAATTTCTGATAGCCGTCGCACTTCTTGACCAGATCTTCTGCATCAGCATGAGCCGTCGGCCAATAAAACCCATGACAAAAAGCCTTAGCCACGAGATACTTAGAGCCGGCATGATGGCCACAATCTCCTTCATGAATTTCTCATAGAATCTCATGGCCCTCCTCCAGAGAAATACAACGCTGGAACACCCCTGTGACACTGCATTGGTGTAACTCGCCATTGACAATGGTCATTGACTTAGGCCGCCAGGTTATTTGTCTGGCCAAAGTTTCATCCTCGGGTAACTCACCCCGGGTCATATAAGTCAAATATGGGACTGTCCAATCAGGAATAGCATGAAGATCCGCCACCAACTGTGCCTCCGGGTCAGGGGTAGCAAGATCCTCCTCTGTGGGCAACTTAACTGAAGGTTTAGTCAGTGTATCAAGAAAGACGTTAGGTGGCACTAGCTTATGTTGAGACCCCAGCCGGCTTAAAGCATAAGTCGCTCATTTTTCCTGCGGTTAACATGTTCCACCCAATAACCTTTGAAATGACTAGCAACACCATCAACCACCTGGCGATAAGCCGCCATGAGCGGGTCTTTGGAATCCCAAGTTCCTGAGACTTGTTGAGCCACCAAATCTGAATCGCCAAAACACTTGACCCGGCTTAGGTTCATATCTTTGGCTATCCGAAGGCCATGGAGTAAGGCCTCATATTCAACTGCATTGTTAGTACAAGGAAACGTTACCTTAAGACATAACAAAATTTGTCACCTCGTGGGGAAGTCAAAATAACTCCAGCCCCCGAGCCTTCCAATTGCCTGGATCCATCAAAAGGAATAGTCCAATATGTATTATCAGGCTTTTCCTCAGACATCTGCAACTCTGTCCAGTCATTGATGAAATCCACAAGTGCCTGAGACTTGATGGTTGTCTGAGGCATATACTTCAAACCATGAGGTCCAAGCTCAATGGCCCACTTGGCCACCCGGCCTGTAGCTTCTCTGTTTTGAGTAATATCCCCTAGAGGAGCAGAACTGACCACAATAATGGGATGACCAAGGAAATAATGCTTCAACTTGTGACTAGCCATGAACACTCCATAGACTAGCTTCTGCCAATTTGGGTACCTCTGCTTAGATTCAATCAATACCTCACTGGCATACTAAGCGGGCCTTTGAACCGGATATTCCTTGCCCGATTCCTCTCTTTCCACCACAACCGCTACACTGACGGCTCTGCTGTTAGCAACCACATATAAAAGCAAAGGCTCCTTAGCAATGGGAGCTGCAAGAACCGGTGGCTCAGCCAACTATTTTTTAAGCGCCTCAAACGCCTGATTGGCAGCATCACTCCAGACAAAGTGTTATGTTTTCTTCATCATCTGGTATAAAGGAATAGCCTTTTCTCCTAGGCGGCTTATAAATCGGCTTAGAGCCGCAATATGACCCGCCAAACGTTGGACATCATTAATACACGCTATATTAGCCAAAGAAGTGATAGCCTTGATTTCTCCGGGTTAGCTTCAATACCTCTCTCAAAGACCAAAAACCCCAGGAGCTTGACTGCTGGCACACCAAAGACACATTTGGCCGGGTTAAGCATCATCTTGTAGACCCGGTGGTTGTCAAAGGTCTCCTTCAAATCATCTAAAAATGTCTCCTTATTCCTGGATTTCACAGCGATATCATCCACATAAGCATGGACATTGCGTCCAATCTGGCTGTGGAGGCAATTCTGAACACAACGCTGAGAAGTCGCCTGGGCACTCTTAAGCCCAAAAGGCATAGACACATAGTAGAAGGATCCAAAGGGAGTGATGAAAGATGTCTTCTCCTGGTCCTTAATTACCATCTTGATCTGATGATAACCAGAATAAGCATCTAAGAAACTCAAATGCTCACGACCCGCCGTAGCATCAATGATCTGATCGATGCGACGTAGAGCAAAAGCATCAGTCGGACAAGCTTTATTAAGGTTTGTATAATCCACACACATACGCCAGGTGTCATTTTTCCTAAGTACCAGCACCGGGTTAGGCAACCATTCAGGATGAAAATGTAACGCCCGGATAATTTGGCTATAGTAAAACTCTCCTAATGATGCCATGTCATCTTTGATTACTCTCCTAATAATGCCATGTCATCTTTGATTACTCTCCAAATGATGCCATGTCATCTTTGATTACCATTGCTAAACTTTCGTTAGTTCAAACCGATTCAAAAATCAATTCACAAACATGGCAAACAACAAAAGTTTTTAAGAGTTGAAACAAAAATGTTCGGTGGTTGTCGAATATTACAAGGGTAACTATAGTAAAGAAAACTTATTTTTAGAAAATGCCTAAATGATTTAAAATGAAATAAAACAGAATAGAAAATAAGTAAAAGAAAGAAAATACAAAAAAATAAAAAAATAAAACTAAAACTAGAAAAAAGGAGAAAGCCCTCCCCCCCACGGACCCTTGGGCTTCGGCCCACCAGGCCGTGATGTCTACTACACAACCTTCTTCTTGTAGACGTTGTTGGGCCTGCAAGTGCACAGGTTTGTAGGACAGTAGCAAATTTCCCTCAAGTGGATGACCTAAGGTTTATCAATCCGCGAGAGGCGTAGGAGGAAGATGGTCTCTCTCAAACAACCCTGCAACCAAATAACAAAAAGTCTCTTGTGTCCCCAACACACCCAATACAACGGTAAATTGTATAGGTGCACTAGTTCGGCGAAGAGATGGTGATACAAGTGCAATATGGATGGTAGATATGGGTTTTTGTAATCTGAAAATATAAAAACAGCAAGGTAGTGAGCGGTAAAAGTGAGCGTAAATGGTATTGCAATGATAGGAAACAAGGCCTAGGGTTCATACTTTCACTAGTGCAAGTTCTCTCAACAATAATAACATAGATAGATAATATGACAAGCCCTCAACATGCAACAAAGAGTCACTCCGAAGCCACTAATAGTGGAGAACAAACGTAGAGATTATGGTAGGGTACGAAACCACCTCAAAGTTATTCTTTCAAATCAATCCGTTGGGCTATTCCTATAAGTGTCACAAACAACCCTGGAGTTTTTACTAGAATAACACCTTAAGATACAAATCAACCAAAACCCTAATGTCACCTAGATACTCCATTGTCACCTCAAGTATCCGTGGGTATGATTATACGATATGCATCACACAATCTTAGATTTATCCAACCAACATAAAAGTACTTCAAAGAATGCCCCAAAGTTTCTACCGGAGAATCAAGAGAACGTGTGCCAACCCCTATGCATAGGTTCCCAATGTCACGAAACCCGCAAGTTGATCACCAAGACATACATCAAGTGTTCTCATAAAAGACTCAATCCGATAAGATAACTTCAAAGGGGAAACTCAATTCATCACAAGAGAGTAGAGGGGGAGAAACATCATAAGATCCAACTACAATAGCAAAGCTCGGGATACATCAAGATCGTGCCATAGAGGGAACACGAGAGAGAACACGAGAGAGAGAGAGAGATCAAACACATAGCTACTGGTACATACCCTCAGCCCCGAGGGTGAACTACTCCCTCCTCGTCGTGGATAGCGCCGGGATGATGAAGATGGCCACCGGAGATGGATCCCCCCTCCGGCAGGGTACCGGAAAGGGGTCCCGATTGGTTTTTCGTGGCTCTGGAGGCTTGCGACGGCGGAACTGCCGATCTAGGTTTTGTTCTGGAAGTTTTAGGGTACGACGGTATATATGGGTGAAAGGAGTACGTAGGTGGAGCTACGGGGGCCCCACGAGGCAGGGGGGCGCGCCCTCCACCCTCGTGACCTCCCCGGAAACTTCTTGGAGTAGGGTCCAAGTCTCCTGGATCACGTTCGGTGAGAAGATCATGTTCCCGAAGGTTTCATTCTGTTTGGGCTCCGTTTGATATTCTGTTTCCTCGAAATACTAAAATAGGCAAAAAAAACAACAATTCTGGGCTGGGCCTCCGGTTAATAGGTTAGTCCCAAAAATAATATAAAAGTGGAAAATAAAGCCCAATATAGTCCAAAACAGTAGATAAAGTAGCATGGAGCAATCAAAAATTATAGATACGTTGGAGACGTATCAGGCATCCCCAAGCTTAATTCCTGCTCGTCCTCGAGTAGGTAAATGATAAAAAGAGAATTTTTGATGCGGAGTGATACTTTGGCATAATTTGAATGTAAATCTTCTTAATCATGGTATGAATATTCAGATCCGAAAGGTTCAAGACAAAAGTTCATATTGACATAAAAAATGATAATACTTCAAGCATATTAATCAAACAATTATTTCATCTCAAAATAACATGGCCAAAGAAAGTTCATCCCTACAAAATCATATAGTTAGGCTATGCTTCATTTTCGTCACACAAAGATGTTCCCAACTTCTATACCCCCGATGACAAGACAAGCAATTGTTTCATACTCAAATAATCTCAAACTTTTTCAACCTTCACGCAATACATGAGCGTGAGCCATGGACATAGCACTACGGGTGGTATAGAATATGATGATGGGGATTGTGTGGAGAAGACAAAAAAGGAGAAAGTCTCACATCAACGAGGCTAATCAATGAGCTATGGAGATGCCCATCAATTGATGTTAATGCAAGGAGTAGGGATTTCCATGCAACGGATGCACTAGAGCTAAGAATGCTCAACAAAAGAAAACTAGTGGGTGTGCATCCAACTTACTTGCTCATGAAGACCTAGGGCATTTTGAGGAAGCCCATAGTTGGAATATACAAGCCAAGTTCTATAATGAAAAATTCCCACTAGTACGAACAAGACAACTTATGAGACTCACTATATGAAATCATGGTGCTACTTTGAAGCACAATATATGAGACTCACTACATGAAGAACAAGGTGCTACTTTGAAGCACAAGTGTGGAAAAAGAGATAGTAGCATTGCCCTTTTTATTTTCTCTTTTTTTTGGGGGGCCTTTCTTTTTTTTCCTTTCTTTTTGGCCTTTCTCTCTTTTTTTTGATTGGGCAATGCTCTAATAGTGATGATCATCACACTTCTATTGATTACAACATAATGATTACAACTTGATACTAGAACAAGATATGACTCTATATGAATGCCTCCGGCGGTGTACCGGGATGGTGCAATGAATCAAGAGTGATATGTATGAAAAATAATGCATGGTGGCTTTGCCACAAATATGATGTCAACTACAAGATCATACAATGGCAATATGACAAAAGTAAAGCATGTCATGATGATGATGATGATGATGATGATGGAAGTTGCATGGCAATATATCTCGGAATGGCTATGGAAATGCCATGATAGGTAGGTATGGTGGCTGTTTTGAGGAAGATATAGGGAGGTTTATGTGTGAAAGAGCGTATCATATCACGGGGTTTGGATGCACCGGCGAAGTTTGCACCAACTCTCAATGTGAGAAAGGGCAATGCACGGTACCGAAGAGGCTAGCAAATGGCGGAAAGGTAAAAGTGCGTATAATCCATGGACTCAACATTAGTCAAAAGAACTCATATACTTATTGCAAAAATTTAGAAGTCATCAAAAATCAAGTACTACGCGCATGCTCCTAGGGAGATAGATTGGTAGGAAAAGACCATCGCTCGTCCCCGACCGCCACTCATAAGGATGCACAAGCCAGGTACACTTCATGCTTCAAATTTGTTACACAACTTTAACCATACATGCATGCTACGGGACTTGCTAACTTCAACACAAGTATTTCTCAAATTCACAACTACTCAACTAGCACGACTATGATATTATCACCTCCATATCTCAAAACAATTATCAAGCATCAAACTTATCTTAGTATTCAACCCACTAAAAAGAAAGTTTCACATATCTTGAATACCAAGTATATTAACATTAAGCAAATTACCATGCTATTAACGACTCTCAAAATAATCTAAGTGAAGCATGAGAGATCAAGTTTCTTTAAAACAAACCACCACCGTGCTCTAAAAGATCTAAGTGAAGCACTAGAGCAAAAATTATCACGCTCAAAAGGATATAAGTGAAGCACATAGAGTATTCTAACAAATTTCAATTCATACATGGCTCTCTCAAAAGGTGTGTACAGCAAGGATGATTGTGGTAGACTAACAAGCAAAGACACAAATAATACAAGACGCTCCAAGCAAAACACATATCATGTGGTGAATAAAAATATAGCTCCAAGTAAATTACCGATGGAAGTGGACGAAAGAGGGGATGCCTTCCGGGGCATCCCCAAGCTTTGAATTTTTGGTGTCCTTGGATTATCTTGGGGGTGCCATGGGCATCGCCAAGCTTAGGCTCTTGCCACTCCTTGTTCCATAATCCATCAAAAGAATTCACCCAAAACTTGAAAACTTCACAACACAAAACTCAATAGAAATCTCGTGAGCTCCGTTAGAGAAAGAAAACAAAAGACTACTTTAAGGTACTGTAGTGAACTTGTTCTTTATATGTATTGGTGTTAAACCTACTGTATTCCAACTTCTCTATGGTTTATAAACTATTTTACTAGCCATAGATTCATCAAAATAAGCAAACAACACACGCAAAACAGAATCTGTCAAAAACAGAACAGTCTGTAGTAATCTGTTACTAACGCAAACTTCTGGAATCCAAAAAATTCTACCAAAATTAGAAGACCTGGGAAATTTGTTTATTGATCAGAAGCAATTGGAATCACTATTTTATCACGTTCTGGTGATTTTTGAAAATTCGGGCACTGAGCGCAAAGATTCTGGAAATTACAGCAAGATCAAATAACTATCTTCCAAGAAGATCTAATAGGTTTAACTTGGCACAAACACTAATTAAAAGATAAAACCACATCTAAACAGAATCTAGATGGATTATTTATTCCTAAACAGAACCAAAAAGCAAGAAACTAAAATAAAATTGGGTTGCCTCCCAACAAGCGCTATCGTTTAATGCCCCTAGCTAGGCATGATGATTTCAATGATGCTCACATAAAAGATAAGAATTGAAACATAAAGAGAGCCTCATGAAGAATATGACTAGCACGTTTAAGCCTAACCCACTTCCTATGCATAGGTATTTTGTGAGAAAACAACTTGTGGGGACAAGAATCAACTTGCATAGGAAGGTAAAACAAGCATAACTTCAAAGTTTTAAGCACATAGAGAGGAAACTTGATATTATTGCAATTCCTACAAGCATATGTTCCTCCCTCATAATAATTTTCAGTAGCATCATGAATAAATTCAACAATACAACCAGCACCTAAAGCATTCTTTTCATGATCTACAAGCATAGAAAATTTATTACTCTCCACATAGGCAAAATTCTTCTCATTCGGAATAGTGGGAGTATCATAGGAAAGTCGAATACTATAAATTGTTTCCATATTAAAAGAGTAATGTTCAGAGAAGGGGTAATCATAATCATGACAAGTTTTATAAATATAATCATCACTACTTTTTATAGCATAAGTTTCATCACAATAATCATCATAAGTAACAACTTTGTTCTCATCATAATCACTTTGCATATCAAAACATGGAAGGTTAAAAATATCATCATTATTAAACATAGAATCCCCAAGCTTGGGACAAACATTAATTGCAGCAAATATATTCTCAAACATGTCATCCTCATCAAACATAGTTTCCCCAAGCTTGGGCCTTTTCGTATCATAAGCATAATCACTCTCATCATTAATAGCATGGATAGCACCAATAGTATAGCAATTATTATATTCTTCCAAGCATGTGCCAAAAAGATTTTCAAGATCATAAGAAGTATCATTATCTTCCCAATCATAATCATCACAACAAGCAATAGGCATAACGAGATCATCATCAAGTGTATCATCTTCATTTTCATGAGGCACAGCAATAATAGGAGCAACTTTATTTGGGAGAGATACCTTTTTACCTCTCTTCCTTTTTCTTTTCTTCTTCTTTACCACATCGTGTGTGGGTTCAATCCTCTTTTTGGAGCTCCTTATTAATGAGATTGGTTGAATAGGAGGCTCCTCCTCGTTGCCTGGTTCATCATAAGAGATAATAGGAGGATATTGGGAAGTCTCTTCCCTTTCATTAGTATTCTCTTCATCTTCTATTTGTTTCCTTTTCTTTATGTAGTTGGCAATATAAGGATTTTCAATGCAATTCACCGCACAATACATATAAATATTCTCTAGATCAAAATCAAGAACTCTATCAAGATTAAACTTTGGAATACCCTCAGTTATACGTTTCATTTCTTCATAACCCAAAAGAAGGCTAAGCTCTTTATGATGCTCAAGGGTAATCAAATTATCACAATGTTTGGACACGACTTGATCATGAAACAAATAGCATTGGAGCTTTAAATGACCATGTTCATTGCAAAGTTCACAAGGGGCATGAAAAATATTGAATCTTTCAGCACATTCATCTAGATCTTGCAACAATTTAGTTTCTAAGTACTTATGCCTCTTACAATATCTATCTTCCCTATTCGGTGTGTACTTGCAAACCCAATCTACTCCACAAAAATTGACATGTTTATAGGAGGTATTTTCATCATAACTAGTGCAATCATCATTAGCATCATGGATATTCAAAGAATTCGTACTAACAACATTGCAATCATGCTCATCATTCAAAGATTTAGTGCCAAACATTTTGTAGATTTCTTCTTCTAGCACTTGAGCACAATTATCCTTTCCATCATACTCACGAAAGATGTTAAAAAGGTGAAGCGTATGAGACAAACTCAATTCCATTTTTTTGTAATTTTCTTTTATAAACTAAACTAGTGATAAAACAAGAAACTAAAAGACTCGATTGAAAGATCTAAAGATATACCTTCAAGCACTCACCTCCTCGGCAACGGCGCCAGAAAAGAGCTTAGTTGACGGGGTGTGAGTGCCGCTTACCTAGCCTCCCCGGCAACGGTGCCAGAAAAGAGCTTGATGTCTACTACACAACCTTCTTCTTGTAGACGTTGTTGGGCCTGCAAGTGCACAAGTTTGTAGGACAGTAGCAAATTTCCCTCAAGTGGATGACCTAAGGTTTATCAATCCGCGAGAGGCGTAGGAGGAAGATGGCCTCTCTCAAACAACCCTGCAACCAAATAACAAAAAGTCTCTTGTGTCCCCAACACACCCAATACAACGGTAAATTGTATAGGTGCACTAGTTTGGCGAAGAGATGGTGATACAAGTGCAATATGGATTGTAGATATGGGTTTTTGTAATCTGAAAAAATATAAAAACAGCAAGGTAGCGAGCGGTAAAAGTGAGCGTAAACGGTATTGCAATGATAGGAAACAAGGCCTAGGGTTCATACTTTCACTAGTGCAAGTTCTCTCAACAATAATAACATAGATAGATAATATGACAAGCCCTCAACATGCAACAAAGAGTCACTCCGAAGCCACTAATAGCGGAGAACAAACGTAGAGATTATGGTAGGGTACGAAACCACCTCAAAGTTATTCTTTCAAATCAATCCGTTGGGCTATTCCTATAAGTGTCACAAACAACCCTGGAGTTTTTACTAGAATAACACCTTAAGATACAAATCAACCAAAACCCTAATGTCACCTAGATACTCCATTGTCACCTCAAGTATCCGTGGGTATGATTATACGATATGCATCACACAATCTCAGATTTATCCAACCAACATAAAAGTACTTCAAAGAATGCCCCAAAGTTTCTACTGGAGAATCAAGAGAACATGTGCCAACCCCTATGCATAGGTTCCCAATGTCACGAAACCCGCAAGTTGATCACCAAGACATACATCAAGTGTTCTCATAAAAGACTCAATCTGATAAGATAACTTCAAAGGGGAAACTCAATTCATCACAAGAGAGTAGAGGGGGAGAAACATCATAAGATCCAACTACAATAGCAAAGCTCGGGATACATCAAGATCGTGCCATAGAGGGAACACGAGAACACGAGAGAGAGAGATCAAACACATAGCTACTGGTACATACCCTCAGCCCCGAGGGTGAACTACTCCCTCCTCATCATGGATAGCGCCGGGATGATGAAGATGGCCACCGGAGATGGATCCCCCCTCCGGCAGGGTACCGAAAAGGGGTCCCGATTGGTTTTTCGTGGCTCTGGAGGCTTGCGGCGGCGGAACTCCTGTTCTGGAAGTTTTAGGGTACGACGGTATATATGGGTGAAAGGAGTACGTCGGTGGAGCTACGGGGGCCCCACGAGGCAGGGGCGCGCCCAGGGGGGCGCCCTCCACCCTCGTGACCTCCCCGGAAACTTCTTGGAGTAGGGTCCAAGTCTCCTGGATCATGTTCGGTGAGAAGATCACGTTCCCGAAGGTTTCATTCCGTTTGGGCTCCGTTTGATATTATGTTTCCTCGAAATACTGAAATAGGCAAAAAAACAGCAATTCTGGGCTGGGCCTCCGGTTAATAGGTTAGTCCCAAAAATAATATAAAAGTGGAAAATAAAGCCCAATATAGTCCAAAACAGTAGATAAAGTAGCATGGAGCAATCAAAAATTATAGATACGTTGGAGACGTATCAGGCCGCAACCGAACGGCCCAGCCGGCCACCCCCCCCCCCACTCTCTCCTTAACCCCCCACTACCCAGACCCCCACCGACACGCCACACTCCCCCCGAAATATCTCCCCCCCTCTCCCGATTGGATCGGGATCGGGAGGCCGCTCGACGCCGCCCCGCGCTCGGAGAACGCCGCCTCGCCGTTGGACGCCGCCACGCCGGAGCCCCTCCACCGGCCTGCCTCCTCTACGTCTTCGTCCCCGTCACCCCCCTCGACCCCCACTGCCCCGATCCCTACTTTTCCCCTGTGAGCTCGCCCTCTCCTCCCCTGTTTTTCCCTCGAGCGCACGCGCACCACCGCGCCCGTCCGAGCTCACCGTGCCGCGTCGGCCACGCGCTACATCGCCCCGGCCGCGCTCACCGCTGCCCCGCCCCACCCAGCGCTCGTGCCGTCCGCTTCGGCCCCCGCCGCAGCCGCACCCTGCGCGCCCCACCCGCTGAGCCCTCGCCCACGACCACGCTGTTGCCGCTGCTGGCCGCCCCACCCGCTGAGCCCTCGCCCATGACCACGCTGTTGCCGCTGCTGGCCGCCCCGCCTCCGCCCGCTGCAGGCGCCGCTGCTGCCGCGCCGCGCCTGCCTTCTGCCCGCTGCTGCTGGCCGCCCCGCCTCCGCCCGCTGAACTGCGCTGCTGCTGCCATCTCGCCTCCCCTGCGCAGCGCGCCCGCCTCCCGCGCTCGTGCACTGCGTGCGTCCGCAATCTGCTGCTGATGCGGCTTGTTGCCGCTGCTGCCCGCCTCCACTCGCCGACGGCTGCGGTGTGCCCTGCTCGCCGCCTCGCTGCTCCAGGCCGTAGCCATGGCCGCCTTGCCACCCGCCTTCGTCAGCCCGTCTCCGCCTAACCTCGCCGGCAGTGAATCGCATCCGCCCCGCGGCCACCCCTGCCGTCCACCGCACCACCGCCCTGGCCGGCCCCCCACCGCAGCCCCGCTTGCCTCGCTCGGCGGCGGCCTGTCGGGCGCCCGTGCCCGCTTTGGCCCCTAAGCCTATGACAAACGGGGCCCACCCCCTGAGAATGGAAATAAAAAATGAATGAGAATTAGAAATAAATAATAAATAAAATTATTAATTAATTAAATTAATTAATTAATTAAAGGATTAATTAACTTAATTAATCTTGTTTAGTTAACCTAAATAATTAACTTAATTAATTATGTTTAAATTAACTAATTATGATTAGTTAACCTAATGACTAATTAACCTGATTAACTGTTGTTAATTAACAAAACAGTCAATGACATGTGGGACCCACATGTCAGGTTGACCAGGTCAACTGCTGATGTCATGCTGACGTCAGCAAACACTATTCTGGATAATGTTGATTTAATTAATTAAATAAATCCAAAAAATGATTTAAATCTTTTAAAATTAATATAAAATAAACCGTAGCTCGGATGGAAAAACTTTGTACATGAAAGTTGCTCAGAACGACGAGACGAATTCGGATACGCAACCCATTCATCCGCCACGCATCCCTAGCATAGCAAACACGCAACTTTCCCCCTCCGGTTCATCTGTCCGAAAACGCGAAACACCGGGAATACTTTCCCGGATGTTTTCCCCCTTCACCGGTACCACCTCGTACCGCGTTAGGGCACACCTAGCATCACGCTTTGTCATGTCATGCATCGTCATGCATTTGTTTGCATTATATTTATTGTTTCTTCCCCCTCTTCTCCCGCTAGACACCGAGACTGACGCCGCTGCTACCCAGTACGACTACGGTGTTGACGACCCCTCTCTCTTGCCAGAGCAAACAGGTAAGCCCCCCCCCCTTGATCACCAGATATCACCTACTCTTCTCTCTACTGCTTGCATTAGAGTAGTGTAGCATGTTACTGCTTTCCGTTAATCCTATCCTAATGCATAGCCTGTCCTTGATACTACTGTTGTTACCTTTACCTGCAATCGTAATGCTTAGTATAGGATGCTAGTTTATCATCAATGGCCCTACATTCTTGTCCGTTTGCCATGCTATACTATCGGGCCGTGATCACTCAGGATGTTTACATGACTAGTCCTATTAGGATTAGGATTACTCTATTACAAGTGGAGTCCTAGTCTTGCTTCCTTTGTAAGGGAATATTCCTTATGCTTTCCTCTTAAGCCGGCCCACCATAATACGAGCCGGCCTTCCATGAACCGTCTACTTGGGCCACCGGGTCTTGTTGCTCCTCTGCTCCGCCGACCGGGTCACCAATGAGTCACCTGGCTCGGTCGGGTCATCAGTGAGTGGAGAGATCCGGGCGGGTCACTTAGTGAGTCGCCAAGTCAGGGCGGGTCACCAGTGAATCGCCAAGTCCGGCCGGGTCATACTTCCGGCCGAGTCATACCACGGGGTATATCCCCGACAGGTATATACTATATACTTTATACATGATACATGTGGTGACTAAAGTCGGGTCGGCTCGTGGAGCACCCGCAAGTGATTCACGGATTGGGGGCTGAAAGGACCTTTGTCCCAACGGCCCTCTATGTGGATCTTTGTGGCGAAGCGACAGGGCAGGTTGAGACCACCTAGGAGAGAGGTGGGCCTGGCCCTGGTCGGCGTTCGCAGTTATTTTGAGATAACACGTTTAACGAGATCTTGGTATTTGATCTGAGCCTGGCCACTGGCCTATACGCACTAACCATCTACGCGAGGACAGTTATGGGCACTCGACCTCGTGGTATCAGCCGAAGCCTTCGTGACGTCAGCGACTGAGAGGCGCGCGCCGGGTTGGACCACATAACGCAACTTCCTTTGTAATGGAGGTTGCTAGGTCTGCTCTCCGGCCGCCCACGCAACATGCAGGTGTGCAATGGGCGATGGGCCCAGACCCCTGCGCGCATAGGATTTAAACCGGCGTGCTGACCTCTCTGTTGTGCCTAGGTAGGGCCGCGACGTGTTGATCTTCCGAGGCCGGGCATGACCCAGAAAAGTGTGTCCGGACAAAGGGGATCGAGCGTGTTGGGAAATGTGGTGCACCCCTGCAGGGAAGTTAATCTATTCGAATAGTCGTGATCTTTGGTAACAGGACGACTTGGAGTTGTACCTTGACCTTATGACAACTAGAACCGGATACTTAATAAAACACACCCTTCCAAGTGCCAGATACAACCGGTGATCGCTCTCTCACAGGGCGACGAGGGGAGGATCATCGGTTAGGATTATGCTATGCGATGCTACTTGGTTAACTTACCATCTACTCTCTTCTACATGCTGCAAGACGGAGGTGGCCAGAAGCGTAGTCTTCGATAGGACTAGCTATCCCCCTCTTATTCTAGCATTCTACAGTTCAGTCCTCATATGTTACCCCTTTTCCATTTGATACCAATGCATACATATGTAGTGTAGCTCCTTGCTTGCGAGTACTTTGGATGAGTACTCACGGTTGCTTTGCTCCCTCTTTTCCCCTTTTCTATACTCGGTTATTGCGACCAGATGATGGAGTCCAGGAGCCAGAGGATCCCGAGGTTGATTCTACGTGGAGTTCGACTTCAAGGAGTAGTTAGGAGGTCCTAGGCAGGAGGCCTTGCCTTTTCGATCGTTGCTACTTTTGTGCTAGCCTTCTTAAGGCAATCTTGTTTAACTTATGTGTGTACTCAGATATTGTTGCTTCCGCTGACTCTTGTGTCTTGAAGCATTTGTATTCGAATCTTCGAGGCCCCTGGCTTGTAATATAAAGCTTGTATTATTTTATTTGTGTCTAGAGTTGTGTTGTGATATCTTCCCGTGAGTCCCTGATCTTGGCCATACACATTTGCGTGTATGATTAGTGTACGGTCAAATCGGGGGCGTCACAAGTTGGTATCAGAGCCGACTGCCTGTAGGAATCCCCCTTCCACACTCCTTGGCCGAAGTCGAGTCTAGACATTACAAAACTTTTTACTAACATGGCTATGTGCCTTACGGGCCCACGTCGCCATCTGGGTGGTATTAGGATCTTCTATTCCTCATCTATACTCTGGGACTCTGATCTCTCTTCTATTCGGGTTAAAAGATTTTGCTAAATCTAACTCTAGGTTCTCGTAATTACTTCCTTCTGGAGAGCCCCTTATTACAGATGGTCACCTATTGCACTAGAAGATTCCGAAGATACTCTCCGAAGTTATCCCGAGAACTTGTGCTCATTGCGTTTGCAATTCCCTTCCACCGTTAACCCCTATAGATAACTACATGCACTGCCATTCTTACCTTAGTCCCCAGTTGCTCTTGTTATTACAAGATACCCAAAAATACTCGTTGTTGTTCCGAGAATCCTTGTGCCTACTGCCTTGCACTTCCTTGTCACCGAATACACCTGCAAATTAATACTCACACACACCGAGGATTTGTTTCTCCCCAATTGTTCATGCGTTGCACCAAAGTCTTTAAAATACTATTTGATCTTCTGAAAATCCTCAGTAGCTTATTGCTCTTGAAATTCTTGCTTGATTGCATTATGGTTAATCCCATAAGTATAGTAATCTTATTGGCATCCTTTGCCACTATCATTTTTGAGCTCACCGATTCAATAAGTGTGAATGCTCGCAATCCTCAACCAGATCCTAGAATTCATCCTTTCGGCTCGGAAGTCATTTTGAACATGAGTTGGATCTCGACCAATCAAATTTTGCCATCGATTGTGCCCCTAAGGCTATTCAACTTATCCATCCCTAATCAGAGCATTTCTTATGATACCTTATCTTGGAATTCATAATTCCTTTGCATTGAACTTTGAGTTAGTCAGTTGTTTCTATAATCTGATCTGCTTGCATTCTTTCTCCCTCTGGTTGGGTACCGATGCTCACATCAGATCCCTTGTGGACCATCGAATCCTTTGTTGTATTTTATCCGACAACGTCCTTCATATTCAATCACTTTGGAAGTTCTTACCCTGATACATAATGCCATTGGTAAATCCTATTCCTTGATTGGCCAACCATGCTCTGCTTTTGAGCTGGTGATATTTACTATTGA